>NC_135507.1:58234406-58399406 GCF_052857255.1 Amblyomma americanum
GGAAGTGAATAAATATAGGTGCCGTAGCGGAGGGCTCCGGAATAATTTCGACCACCTGGGAATCTTTAATGTGCACTGACATCGCACAGCACACGGGCGCCTTAGCGTTTTTCCTCCATTAAAACGCAGCCGCCGCGGTCGGGTTCGAACCCGGGAACTCCGGATCAGTAGCCGAGCGCTCTAACCACTCGGCCACTGCGGCGGGTTTTGAGAAAAATTTCTAAATTGGTTTTTGAAGAAAGGAAATGGCGCGGTAGCTGTCTCACATACCTTGGTGGGCACCCAAACCGCCCCTTAAGGAAAGGGATAAATGAGGAAGTGAATAAATATAGGTGCCGTAGTGGAGGGTTGGTTGGTTTTTTTGGGGGGGCGGATAGGAAATGGCGCAGTATCTGTCTCATATATCGTTGGACACCTGAACCGCGCCGTAAGAGAAGGGTAAAGGAGGGAGTGAAAGAAGAAAGGAAGAGAGGTGCCGTAGTGGAGGGCTCCGGAATAATTTCGACCACCTGGGGATCTTTAACGTGCACTGACATCGCACAGCACACAGGCGCCTTAGCGTTTTTCCTCCATAAAAAACGCAGCCGCCGCGGTCGGGGTTCGAACCCGGGAACTCCGGATCAGTAGTCGAGCGCCCTAACCACTGAGCCACCGCGGCGGGGCGTAGTGGAGGGCTCAGGAATAATTTCGACCACCTGGAGATCTTTAATGTGCACTGACATCGCACAGCACACGGGCGCCTTAGCGTTTTGCCTCCATCGAAACGCGGCCGCCGCGATCGGGTTCGAACCCGGGTACTCCAGATCAGTAGCCGAGCGCCCAAACCACTGAGCCACCGCGGCGAATTTCTAAGCCTGCGAAGTAATAGAAATGGTGTGTTGGTAGTGAGCTTGCGTACTGTAGTTTACTGGAAAGGGCCTGCGGAGTAAGATGAAAAACAGTCGTAGGGATTCACATTATCCCTAGAGATTCGAGTGCATAAAAAAACCCTTAAGAATTAGGGGAGAAATGTTTTTCGTTTTTTTATCTTGCCAAATGAATTAAAAGAAAGCGCCAATATTTTTAAGAGAAATTTTATCATCTCGCTACACTCTGTAATAGGTTGCCTAATGAGACGTTTGTGAGTGCTTAGCGATTGGAGCCGTCCACATAGTGGCAAGGGCTTTATAGCAACGAAATGCTGACGCCATCCGCGAACGTGTGTGTGTGTGGGGGGGGGGGGGGGGGGGGTCAACATATGCAACATATGCAGAAGAGACATTGGTTAATGATATCCTCGTGGAAATCAAAGGGAAGAAATGGACTTGGGCAGGGCATGTAATGCGATGACAAGGCAACTGATGGTCCTTAAAAGTAACGGAAATGTATTGGAAAAGAAGACAAGCATAGCAGAGGCGGCAGAAAGTTAGATAAATGGTTGAGATTAAGATGATTGCTGGAATAGCGTGGCCTCAGCTTGCACAGGACAGGGTTGAAGAGATATGGTAGAGGACTTTGCCCTTGCATGGATTTAGACAGGATGACATAAAAATATATAGGGGCTAATTCACAGAACTGTAGATGTTATCGTTTCACTGGGTGCCCTACACGTCGCATATTCTGCCTGGAAAACAAATTTCCGAACTGGTGAACGTCTTATATTTTAGATCCGATTATCACGCTATCTGTTCGTTGAGTGTATGTTGTGTAAAGACAGCAGTAGTATAGTCTTGCTTACTTAAATTCTTTTGCAAAAACCAGCACTAAGCCCAAAGGCAACATTTCATAGCCACCATTTTTTGCATGACCTGTGCGGTCGTGGTCCCAATCGGAGTCAGTTATCAGCCCAACCTGGCACAACATCTTTACATCACAGGATTCCCAAGCTGGAAAGAAACGCCATTGTGCTGCCTTTTCCTGTATAAGGTATGCTCGCACCCTATCACCCTCACAGATATCCCAAGCAGCACAAGTAATTGGCCCAGCATTGGAACTGAATTGGCAAAGCTGGCCCTACAAAGGACCAGGATGGGACCATCCTGTTGCAATATTGGGCCGATGACCTGTGCTGCTAGGGTGACCTCTTGTTCCCCGCGCGTACAGACCTTCCGGCAGCTGCACACGGAGTGGGGAGCCGCCAACAACCACCTGGTCGTTGGCGTCCGCTTCAGCTCGTACAAAACCTCCTCCCAGAACGGCGCCAAGGCCACTGCGTTAAAGACCATCGTCAGGTATGTTCACAATAAGCAGCGTTCTGGGTCTCTGCGTGAGGCTGTATGCAGGCTTCTATGGGCCAGTTCGGGTTTCTCCTCTTTTGGTGACCCTTGCATTAAAATGGCATTCTAGGTCGCACGCTAAGGTCCCAGGAGACCAAACCAACAAAGTTAAAGCAGCCAGTAGTGGTCGCAGACAACCTGCTGGCCATGACCCTGATCCACTTATACTATGGCCGCAAAAAAATGCTAAGGGTGGTGACTGTTGCATGAAAAAGCCTTGAGCGAGCACTTAAGCTGGACCTTATGGGTATGACGCATTAGAGTAAAGGGGTCCCTTCAGCGGCCTGGGGTCCTCTTTGCGTACCACTTTGCAGACACGGACGTAATTCAATGAGACAGCACTAGAGATCCCTCACGCGCAAGTACTGCTTCTTTATCGCTTAGGTTCTGCCTACGTGCCTATTCATGTCGAATTGGTCGTAGTTCCCGTGTAGACAGTAGACAGGTCGTGATGGCGTCACAAGGTCACCTGGCCTAGCTGGTAAGTGGGCAAGTGAAGCGCCTGCTCCTCCTTAGCACTTAGCACATAACAGTTCGATAGAGACGCCTTTAGGAACGATGGAGAGCAATGGCCTCATTCTCCAAAGGCTACGGTTAAATGTCCTAGAATAATTTTAGTTCTTCCATTTTGTTCTCCTCGTTTATGGTCGCGTAATTTTTTTAAGAAATGTGGCATTGCGAGTAGCGAGAGCAACGATTTCTCCCCCGTACGGTCATATATTGTGAAACTCCACCGCCGTAAAACCGCAGGACCCGCGGAGCGCCGAGGCCACAGGAGCATCATTTGCTCAAACTTTTCCACGACCACACAAAAAGAGAACATTTAGAGCAAAAGCACTGCTCCTCTCACGCAAAACCTTCAGGTCATAACGCTGCGAAGAATGACCTTCAAGCGGCGGAGGGGTGGGGGGGTGGCTGTGACGTCATACCATGTGACTCGCCGCGCCCCTGCGCTGCTGCAGCGCGCGAAACAGGCGGCGTTCGCTTGCCTTCGCAACTGTGTTGAACCACCTCATTCAACGCTCAGCTCACAGTTGCGCTGAACCCCGTGACTCGCTGTTCCTCTGATAAGATAATAAAAGCGCAAAGCGTTGCTTGACGTTCGCAGATAGCAACGGAGCTGTCGCGCGCTCGAGGTGTCTCCTTACTGTATCCGTTCATGCGCTGCTTCAAATATGTGTGTCCAAGAAGTGACACTTAGTCAAGACACACCACGTGACTAGCCGCAGCTGAAGCCGGCCGCCCCGCCGAACCTCCGCCTCATGACGTAGCCATGACGTCACACAATTCTTCGCAATAAATACCGCCGGCTTTGCTTCCGCTCTTCTACTATAGGTTCAACCGGGTTGAACCTCGGCCAGTTTTTAAGCGTTCTCGTCATTCTCATCTCTTGCAAGTGAGCAAGGGTCATCGGGAAACTTTTCGCACATATAGTCATTCGGTCGTGGCACTTACATGCTCTCCGATGACTCTTGCAGCAAGGTGTCACCCACCATCGTGGTGGTGCACACCCACGTCAACTCCTGGAAGCCCGGTCAAAAGCCCGTGTGCATGACGTCGTGGGAATACCCCGGCAGCCGCGACGACCAGCCCAACATGGTGGGTGACCGCGAGCAAGCGGTGCATTTTGTTTTGTGGTTCTGTTTCTTTTTAATAATTAAATCAATTTCACCAAAGGCCCCGTTGTCGGACTTTAATACCACGTCTTTGTTGTACGGCAACCCCCCCCCCCCTCCTTGCTCCCTACCCGGGAGGCAGCATTTGTCTTTTTATCTCTGCGAAGAAAGTTTAACAAATGCGTAAAGCAAGTGGAACAGCCCTAAAACGCCCCTTTCAAGAGCATCCCAAAGCCCTGCCCTGAATTCTTATCTACTTCCTTGAGTGACGGAAGCCAACAGTCACCCAAAACAAGCAGCACAGGGGAAGTTTTTTTTTTAATTTCTAGTTTTTAATATAGGAAGCTTATTAGGGTAATTATTTTTAAAAGGTAATTTATTGAAAAGGTGGAGAACAGGAGATTGGACAGCCGTCGTCGTAGCTCAATTGGTAGAGCGCCGGACGCGAAATTTGGAGGTCGTGGGTTCAGATCCCACCGCAGGCATGCGGCTGTTTTTGTGCTGCTTTCTAGTCAATTATATTTTAGAAATAATTACCTAATAAGCCACCACTGATGAACACCACAAATTATAAAAACGTAGGGTTCAACGTGGTTTGAACCTGGCTATACGAGCGAAAGCTCTTCAAGCATGGTCAGGTCAAGGTCAGGTACCCAAACGTCATGGACTTATGATCACTTAGTCATTCTACCATAGCTTGCACCATACCACCACGCAGTTAAGTTCGGTTTGACCTTCTGTGGCACTGAAGGTCATTGTCGATGTGGTGCCCACTGTCTCAAAGCAGATGTCAAGGTCGAAAGCCAAGGTCAGGTACCCAATGGTCATAGGAATAAGATCACGTGGTCATACTACCATAGCTTGGGCCATACCAAAGTTCTGTTTGACCTTGTGCGGCATTGAAGATCATTTTTTCATCCACATCGTAATCGGAAGTAGTACACTGAGTAGAGCTCTCGCTCTAAAAACATCCCCTATGTTTCTTTGTTTTGGTGACTCTTAACTTCCGTCATATAAATCACAACGAGCCCCTCTATACAGTTCCCTTGTCTGTTCATGCTTCCTAGTGACGAGTTAAGCGTGCACTTCTTTAAACAGCCTCGAATAAGTTGCATTTTCCTTTCTCTCTCTTCTTGCCTGTTGTCTCCAGAAAGACGTGGCCGTCCATGTAATCCCGAACGCCTCAATACCCGAGACGACCATCGTCATGCCATCGTTCAGCCTGGCCTCACAAATTTTCAAAACTGGAAGCACGTACCATTCGTCGAAAAGCAGTTTCAGCGCAAAGGAATTTGGCTTCCTCAACTACGTACAGGTGAATGCCAAAAAAGCCTTCCCTGTGCACCTAGGTGGATGTTCGCATTCAAATTAAGAACAGTCTCGAACTAAGGTTCTGAGCCTACTTTCACGATGCTGCGGTACCGCATATAGCATTCTACAGGGGGTTTCAAGGAAGACATCAGTACTTTTCAAAAATAGGCTTGTTGGGTAAAAACCATGGCTTTCGTTGCATAGTATTACCAGTGTCGGCGGACGCCGGAAAGCCGGTGAATTGTCTGAAGTAGCGAGCTGGTTAACTAATTTCTGATAATAAACTATCACAGCTTAACAACTGGTTGCAGTTCAAGATTTGTAGCCGGTATTTAATAATAGGCACATCAGTTGTTAAAATTTCGAAACGCGAATAACCTCCGCGGTGTGGCTCGACAAAATTTAGCTACACCGTGCTGGAATACATGCGCTTTCGAAAACCATGCAGGCAAAGCAGCCTTTCAAGTGCACGTAACTAGTCAAAGAAGCCTAATTTTGTCCAGCCACAAGGCCAAGGGTAACCACGTTTTCGGAATTCTAACAACTGATGTGGAATAACCGGCTAGAAATCTTTAATTGCAACTAGGTGCCCAAATCTACTAGTTAACAAGTTTTCAAAAATTGGTGAAACCTCTTATTACTAAGATGATGCACCGGTTTTCTGGTGCCCGCCAACACTGGTAATACTAAACTGAAGAACAAAAGGCCATATTTTTACTTCAGAAAAAAATATTTTTGAGAATTGCATAGTCCTCCCTAAAACACCTTTCATATATGTAAGCTGTACAGCAGTTACAGAAAGCAGGGAGCTCTTTGCTTTGCTCAATATGCGCTACTAAGAGCCTTGCTTCAAGAAATGCTAAGTGAAAAGCGCTTCCAGGCGTGGATTTCAAGAAAGCATCCATATATCTCGAATCTTGCAGCTAAGCACTGGTCCTGAATCAGCCCTGGAGGGAAATAAACATGAGTCGCATCTTACGTTTACCCATTGTCATCACAGCCACAATCCATATCCACTGCAGTATGAAAGCAGCCTTCGTTAGCTTTTTTTTGGACGAGTCAGGCTCGTCATACGCCTGCTGCCATATTTCGCTAACGAGCCCAGCTTGTTGTATGTTTCCCGGCTGCCCGTGTCCAGTTTAATGTGAATAGCACAGCATTTTTCTGTTTGCCGACAGAGGGCAGCACCGGTACTAAATGACAATTTTGGTAGCACTTCCGAAAAAAAGTGTTCGATAGAAGGTTTACTTTCTATCAGCCTCTGCACACCACACTTGTCCGAACGAGTCACCCAATATCATCACGTGCCCTTTCGTCTGTCTTTATCGTCTTCGGCTCGATTCGTCTTAAGGCGACAGCGTTAAAGGTACCGTTGTCCAGAAAATCCACTGTCGTCGGCGTCGCCATCAGCGTTGAGAGCGAAGGATCACGGGCATGGCTCTGGCATGTGGTCTCCGGAGAGCAACCTATAGGAGGCAGGTGGGCCACCTAGGTCACGTGACCTTGCGGCGTCATCACAAGCTGCCCACCAGATTGTGAGCAAACTGCCTACCGCGGCAGGTGGTAGTTAAATTAATAACTGATCGCTTGGGGAGAGCAACCTGGGCCGCACTAGGCCCACCGCTGGGAGCACCTGTCATCGCAGGGAAGTGGCGCATCGCTTAACCGCTGCACCACTGCGCCAAAAGGGGTATTAGTGCTCCCAAGGATCTATGAATGTAAAGTAGAGAATGACCTTTTGAATTTATGGGAATTAACCCATTGCACTATCGCACCATACCCTTAAGGCGGAGCTTAATTGTTCCCTTCAGTATTTTTGTTTCCTTTTGGAATCCACTAAGCAACATCAAATGGTTCTTCTCGTTACTTGCCCTGCCCAAGACCTATTTCTCCCGTTGATCTCCTTTAAACTTCCTTCTTGTTTTCCAGATTCACTGTCAATTCGTCGCCCACATAGACTGTCTTTTCATTAATTTCCAACACCTCCCTACTTTCATTAAACGTGTTGCTCTTTTCCCTGGTCTTTGAATAATGCCTTAGTTTTACTCATACTCCGACTACTCATTCTATTCCAGTTTGTTTCGGTGTTCCATTATTCACTTTTTATACCAAGTGTATCTCCTCGCTCTGTTCAGTGTGCTTCTAATTATTTCCAGCCTTAGGACGATGTTAACGAACATCTGTCTTTTCAACAAACCTCTAACTCTAGCGTCCTGAAGATTAAGTCCCCAAGCGATGAAGTTTGCGGCTTTGCGCACAGACCAAGCTGCAATTCACTATGAAAGCATTTCCTTAATTGTCACTGTTTTTATGTAGTCCTCGACATAATGGCTCAGAATAGCGGATTATAGCCAGTCAGGTGCATTAAAATTCTGGATGCTTAACCATTGCATGAATTGCATCGAAGAAAACAGTACTCATACTACCGTACGCCTCTTCTGTCATTGCAAATCAGCATGGGAGTTACGCAATATGAACGTCCTGTCTGAAATAACTGCATATAATACGCTTGCAGGTGTGCATGGGCGTCATCAAGCACAAAGACTACGATGCCAAGGCTGACCTTTACATCTGGTCACAAGACAACTTCTTCAGCTTTTGCGCAGAGACAACGGAAACGATAATATCGAAGGTAGGTCGGGACCTTGTTTGAAGCTCGTTCCAGTCCAGATGACACCTGCCTTAGAAGATCAAGCCTTCATAGAGGTGCTGCATGTGAGGTCGCACGTAGCGGCGATTCGCTCGCTCATGAAACTGCATATATGAGGAAGCGTGTTTCAGCGTACAAAATTCACGTCTCGCAAAATAACCATCAAATTTCCTCTGATGCACCGTTAATCGATACGTGTGCCCATGGAACTCGTTGCAGCAAACTAATCAACTGAATAGCACCGAGCCGACGTCTAGCTGCATCAAAAAGCGAAATCGTTGTCGTCAAGACGGTAACCTTATGTCAACCTTGGGTATTTTTTCAAAGTCCACCATGACTCTCCTCCTAATTTTCTGGACAGCGCAATTGTTGTTGCATTCTGTCCCACAGTTGACGGAGAACGCGACAAACATCACTATGGAATTTGCGTCTGAAGCAACAGTGTAAGCGTGCATCGCGCCCCTCTAGTTTGTAAACTTGATTATTGCTGCAACCATGCGCCAGACAGTGTTTATATGAAGTCCACTGCACAGCTCTGTATCGCCATGAAATACGTAATTGACTCGTGATGTCCAACGTATCAAATAAAAGTGGTAGGAGTTTACCGTAGTTAAACCGAGTACACGGGCAAAAGTAGGTGTTCATTCTTGAACTGGAGGGGACACGTTAAAGGGCAACTGCATCACTTTTGGAGAATTTTGCAATATTCAAAGATTCAAATCTATATAGGCTGTAGGTGAAGCGTGCCAAGTGTTTTTGCAGTAGCGTTTAAAATACTGACGTAATCGATTATTGAATTTTGGGCTTCTCCTCAAAGCAATTGAGGATTGCGGGGAAGTTCAGTGTGACGTCGCGGAAGGAATGATTTCATATTACCGCTGCCGTCAGCCACACCCTGCCATGCCTCGTTGGATGCCGCCAAACAACGCTCGGGTGGCTTTGCCTTCTGTGGCATTGAGTTTTTTTCCCCTTCAAAGCAGGCGTTTATGCGTTAGATATGTACCGATACCTTCGGTGACGTCATCGTGCGCCCCAAACTTAGCGTTGTGCGCCGCGGAGAAGCTTGACGGCCCAAATACGCGAAATTGGTCATTCTCTATTCTTGACAATTATGGATCGTTGGAGGTCATACCGCTTCTGGCGCAGTGGTGCAGCGGTTATGCGATGTGCCACTGACCTGCGATGGCAGGCGCTGCCACCAGAGGGATAATCGGCGATTACGACGCCATTTCAAGTGCTAGCGTAAAAGGACTTAACATGTTTTACTTGCAGGGTTCACACATTCGACATTTTAAACACGTCGATCTCTGGAACCTATGCAGCTGCCCTGTAAGGGTAATTCGTGAGAGCTTTAGTGGGTTAACACCCATATATGCAGAATATGTCAATTTCTTTTTTATATTCACAGATACCGGCCAGTCCTCATACCACAACCTGCGCAGTGGCGCAGCGGTTAAGCGATGCGCCACTGCACCGGCAGGGGCTGTAGGGATTGTGCGACCCGTGTTGCTATTCCCGAGCAACCTTTCATTAATTAGACTGCCACCTGCCTCTCATTGGCTGCAGCTAGGTAGACACTCCACCGAACTTACCCGGATAAGCTCGGGTAAGTTCCGTGCACAAGACAATACAAGATTACAAGATTCTTGATTGGGGTTGGCACGTCTGCAATAGTGCTTTTGCACTAAAAACCATAGGAAGGTTACCACCGTCTAAAACTCTGTTCAGTGACAGCTGTTTAAATATTTTCATTTCGTGATGTATCGAGGAAAAGCCGTTGACAGCGACATGCAGTGTATATGCGTCGGTATAGAGCAATATTCGTGCGCTAGCACTACAAACCCCAATCTAACATATCACCGATGTTTGTCGGCCCGAAGGCTCTGACCGTGAACGTAAGGTCGCTCGGTAAGAGCAACCTGGGTCTTGCAATCCCTCTGGTGGCAGCGCCTGCCACCGCAAAACAGTGGCACATCGCATAACCGCTGCACCACTGCGCCAGAAGTGGCATAACCTCCAAAGATCTATAAATGTCAAGAATAGAGAGTGGCCAATTCCGCATATAGGGGCACAAACCCATTAACGCTATCGACCGATCTTTGTATAAAACCTGCTTTACCTTGAAGCACGAGCCACGAAACGAAACTGGAGTGAAAACCGAAGTGCTAACGCACCTAATACGCATTTCGCCTCACCACACTAAATCGTCCGCCATGTTTTCTTCGTAGCGATAGCTACATTATGGTAGCATTTCGAGCCTTCAGCGTGGCCATCCTGTGGCTGCGCCGCTCACATGGTTGATTGCGGGGTGCGGAGAAGCTGCCGGCGGCGCGGCGCCGTGGCTGGTCACGTGGCCCGTCACGTGGTTGATCGCGTGGTGGGGAGCAGCTGCCGGCGGCGCTGTGCTGTGGCCGGTCACGTGCTTTGTCACGCGGTTGGTCACGTGATCAGCCACGTTGTGCGGAGCAGATGCTGCTGCCGGGCGGCGCGGCGCGCCGGCGAAACCGAGCTGCAACACCTTTGCGCATGCGCCGTGTCAAGTGGGACGAAGATGAAGGAGCGCCCAGTGAAACGGAGCGGAGAATTACTGATTTTGCAATTCAGCTGAGAAAGATCCACTCAGCCAGCGGTAGCTATCGCGTCCCTCCTGGTTTAGGCAGAGCTAAACCACCGCAATCTTTAGTTTTCCACACATACTCGTTCTAGACGACCACTGGTCTCTAGTGCGCTGTTCCAGGCGCGCATCGCCACTTCCGCCGATGTGCTCACCGGGCAGCGCATTTCTCAGCAATAGCTGCGTCTGATGGTCATGAATACGTCATATTATTCGGCTTCTGATTGCGTGACGTCACTTGCAGCTTAGTCTTGAGAGGAGAAAAATGTGGGAGGTTTCTACACATCTACCCACTTTCAGCTAGACGATATGGAAGGGAGATAAAAAGGATACGGTCGCAGCTTCTTCTAAGCGCGAAATATGCGTCACTGTTCGCTTTCGACCAAATGACTGTTTTACGATGCGCTTGTTTTCCCTCTCGGCAGGTAAAGAAGTCGTTTCTGACCTATGCGGCCAAGAAACACGGCGTAGCCTTCTTCGACGTGGACTTGGACGACTTCGACGACTCCTGCAAGAATGGCTCCTTCTCACGCATCAAAGACGTGAAGACCTTCTTGAGGACTTAGAACGTTTCGGCTGCGTGGGTTGGCCGCTCCACAGGATTGGTCAAAGATTGCCACCCTCCACGTTCCGTTGCTCAACTGCTGGTATCTTTTATTTGTGCTTCTTTTTTATTAAAGCAGTTGCGCGTACGGAATGGCGGCATAATAATAATAATTGGGTTTTGGGGGGGAAAGGAAATGGTGCAGTATCTGTCTCATATATCGTTGGACACCTGAACCGCGCCGTAAGGGAAGGGACAAAGGAGGTAGTGAAAGAAGAAAAGAAGAGAGAGGTGCCGTAGTGGAGGGCTCCTGAATAATTTCGACCACCTGGGGATCTTTAACGTGCACTGACATCGCACAGCACACGGGCGCCTTAGCGTTTTTCCTCCATAAAAACGCAGCCGCCGCGGTCGGGTTCGAACCCGGGAACTCCAGATCAGTAGTCGAGCGCCCTAACTACTGAGCCACCGCGGCGGGGCAGGAATGGCGGCATCCCAATCAATCCCCATTCTTGCACGTCAATACAAACGACGTTATTCCATGCGCTACCTGTTGTGAACTAGGCTATAAACAATCATATATCGGCTTTTTTAAATGACACTTCTGCCGGACAACATGTTCCCAATTTCTCTCATATCAACATGAGTGTCTTTGGAAATGACCTCAAATCAGAAATACAGGGTGCTTCACCTAAGACGTTACGCAATTTTTTTTAATGCTTTTTGAGCTAGAAGGGCCCGTTTTTTCGCATAGCATTGTTAGCGGTGTGCTACATCAGAATAAAGCTACATTCTAACTAGTATGATGGTTAACTAATATTGATTAATGAACTTTTTAACTGTTGCTGTTAGGCTTCTTAAAACTTGACAGGCGCCCAGCTCACCTCAAGTAATGTCGACATCAGTTTTTAGAATTTTGAAAATGCGGTTACCCTCGACGCTGTAGCTTAATATATTCTGGCTAAACCGCGCCAAAATGCAGGCAAAGCCATCCAGTGCGCGCAACTCGTCGAAATAGACAAAATGTGTCGAGACACAGTGCTTAGGATAACAGATATGGGTATAACCTACAGTGGGCTACGCGTCTTTCAATAACTAAGGAGCCTAACAGTAATAGTTCTTTATCAGTTAACCAATTTGCTAGTTAGCACGTGTTAGCTATATTCTGCTGTACTACACCACTGACAATGTTATGCCGAATGAGCGCTCTTCTAGCGCAATGGTAAGCGCCTCAGCATAGTTCACTGTGTTGGACGTGAGACAACTTGAAGGTTTTGTTAGAGGACAGTTAGGGTAACCAAGAGTCGCTGTCAGTTTCTGCGAACAGCCCACTACTCAGCCTCACGCGAAAGCTACAAAAGCTGTTTTCCATCATCATCGGCCCCCTCAAGCCAACACAGGGCAAACGCTTCTCCCTGTTGACACTAAAAGAAAACGCGTCCCTTGCCTGTTTCGACCACCCTGTCCCCTCAAACGAGTTTGTTTAGTTTGTTTAATGAGATGTATTCATGTAATAAGTATTCAAGAAACTTTTCGCTGAGGGTAAAGGATAAATAAACGCGTTTGAAAATGCGACGTCTAACTTTGGCGGTTTGTTATGAGCAAAAATACCACTGTCGTTTTCACACACTACGAACACGAAGAGTGCAATACAGTGACAGAGCGCTGTAGCCCCAAATTAGCTCTTAATTTAAGGTTGCGTGCTTGGTTAAGTGTTTCTTTCTTCTCTGCCTATTACCTCTGGATGTATAATACAGGAGTGTCCCACAGCTTCAGGGGATGTTAGGTAGGGATTGCAACAACCTTGCAGCTCTCAATGTTTTAAGGACTGGCACGCTGTGCAACGACGAGTAAGTATCCAAGGCTAAGCGCGTGTTCAACGTGCAAGTAATCCGAGGCGAAATCTCAACGCTCTCCTAGCCGTATGTAACGCGATTGTAAGAGCATCAGGGAAAGCTTTACGCGTGGCTAGCTTGATGCTCGTGAACGCAGAGAAATTCTTGCAATATTGTGACATTCCTTGTGTGCTACGAGGTACATTCCTTGTGTGTGCTACGAGGTACATTCCTTGTGTGTGCTACGAGGTACATTCCTTGTGTGTGCTACGAGGTTCCACGTTCGACGGCTCGGCGTAGACGGAGACCCAGATGACAGGCATCATCAATTACCCAGCCATGCTCGTTGAGAGTGACAACCAGAACGAAGGGGTTTAAGCCCAACCTGACCCAACCGGATCCGCCGCCGCCGCCACGGGGAAACAGGCTTTATCCTCCCCAATTGGCGTGGCGGTTTCAGGGGGCGGCCCTCCCGGGCACATTCCAGGACAAGGGAACTGTCAGCGGGCCAGAGCGCGCCTTACCACAGCCGACGCTATGCGCTACCTCGAAGTCAACCTTCTTTCCCTCGGACTCAACACGTGAGGGGGGCGAGACAATAAGTGCGGTGGTATGTTTGTGCGCCCAAGTGAAAGCCCTAGCCTCCCCTCCTTCCCCTCCGGCGTGGGCGTCCTCACCCTAGGGAGTGTGGAGAAGAGGATATAAAAATCGAGAAGCAGTACGGAAGAAGAACGCTCAGGACGACATCGTTCGCCAAGAGGGCCTTCAGCGCCGAAACCCGACGGCGTGCAGCTACCACAAGCAACCGCTCGAACCCAACTCCGGAGCCACTCCATCGCCCCCATGAAGTCGTCGGCACGTAAGCTCGGACGCCCCAGCCTCTGAATCTTAATCATGTATAATTATTGAATATATCTGTTTGTTTAAACTGAGCCATACGGTGTCTCTTTGCCTCTCCGTCCCGTGTGGACCTGCGCATTATGGGGGTCATCACACTGGTGTCAGAAGTGGGGTCTCAAAAGCAAATGTCCTCTGAATGCTGCGACATTCATGACTTCAAAATTGTAATCAAAAGGGAATCACGGGACTGATTGTGGGACTTTTACCCACATTTGAGAGGCTTGAGGCACCGGAGGGCTTGAAAAAAAAATGTCTTTATCTGAGGGAGCTCCCACTCCACAGCCGTCGCTCGGAGCAAGCATGCTGGCATTAGGAAGCGTCATTCCGACGTTTACGGGAGATAAGACAGGGGTTCCAATCTGCGATTTCTTTTCCATGCTAGAAGAGATTGGGAAAATGGGGGGATGGTCCGATGCTCAAATGCTGGGAATGGCGAGGTGTAAGATGGCAGTAGCTGCTCATGATTTTGCATGGCGAGACGAAAAAGTAAAATCCACAAAATTATTTGCGGAATTTAAGAAGCTCGCGTTTGAGCATTTCGACACTGAACCACGTCACGTGCGGGTACAGAGGTTCCGTGACGCCGGACAGATGGTAGGGGAGGACGTGCGAACGTTTGCGTCGAGGCTTCAGCGTTTAGCGCGAGATACGTTAAGCAGGGAGGAGGAAGGAGACCAGCTAAAGAAGAAATATGCGGAGGATATACTTAAAGAGGAAATGACCGCTTTGTTCGTGGCTGGTCTGCAAGACCCCGTGCGCCGGTTCGTGCTCTCGCGCAAGCCGAGCAATTTCGACCAAGCCGTGGAGGCCGCATTGGATGAGGAACGAAATGAGGCGTTAACGACAGCCGCAGCGAGAGTACGCGTCATAGAGAGAGCGGTGCTCAACCCTGAGGTTGCTCTCTTGACAGAGCGATTAGATCGCTTAGAACAGCTGCTATCTCAGCAGGTAGAACGCCAGGTTGAAGCGCGCGCTCAACAGCGCTCATTCGCTGGAAACCGGAGACCGCCACAAAGCTACAGGCGCGGTATGCGAGATTTTGAAGAAATCGTATGCTTCGCTTGCCAGGGTCGCGGACACATCGCCAGGTTCTGCCAAAACGTGCGCCGTGGGGAGCCACAAAGAGAAGCAGGCGAGACACGCCCTAAGCAAGCCTACAGCGGGGCTCCAGATACCGAGACAAAAAACTAGTTAGTCCTCCCCAGCCTGAGGAGCGTGGGGAGGGAGCAGTGGATGATGAGGTGGTGGTAGTTTGTGTGGCCGACGAGGCATGCCCTGTTGTGCGTTGCAAGTTAAATGGTTGTTGCATGGAATTGTTGATAGATACGGGGTCAAAGGTGACATTGCTTAAGGAGAGCAGTTTTAACACGCTTCGAAGGAAGGGGGACCGCGAGGTGTTGGAAGCGTCTGGTGGTATGGCAACCAAATTTGTAGGCATAACGGGGGATCCTCTTGGCATAAGTGGACTCTACCGGTTACACTTCTCTCTCGGTGGAATTGCATTGGAGCACCCCTGCTACGTATGCCCGGACACGGTGTCTCTGCCAAACGGAGTGTCAGGTATATTAGGGCAGGATTTTTGAGAAAAGCGAAGGTAGTAGTTTCATTCTCTGAGGAAGAGGTTAATGCGGGCGGATCAAAAGTTCCGTTTTTGAACAGGAGAGGGGCTGAGATTCGCATTACCGATATTGACACCCGTCAAACAGTGGGATCATTGGAGAAGGTATATTCGCGGGTTGCCGTCAGGCTGGTCGATGAGGCGGTCGTCCTTCCTTGGTCGGAGGACATTTTGTACGCGTTTGTGCCTTCAGATGTAGAGAGCGGCGCCGTGGGAGTGCTTGAGCCGGTCGACTCTCTCAGCAATGGCCTGAAGGCAGCCGCGTGCCTCGTGACAGTTAATGACGCCCACAGAGTGCCCCTACGGGTGGTTAACTTTAGCCAGCAGCCACAAAGCCTTCCCAAGAACAAAACATTGGCTTTCTTCACCTCTGCGATAGAGAAACGTGAGCCCACCGATACGGTACTCGCAACTGTAGAGCATGCTAGTCCTTCGGCTGCTCCAAAGGTGTCGTTCGATCTTTCTCACGTAAAATCCAGGGAGAGGGAGGCTCTGGCTGGTTTGCTGAACGACTACTCGGAGGTATTCGCCGCGTCCAACCTGGATTTGGGCTGCTGTGGCGTTATAAAGCACAGGATAGAAACCGGCACTTCATCGCCCGTTTACCAGCGTGCGTACAGGATTCCTTACTCCCAACGTGAGGAGATGGAGCGGCAGGTGCAGGACCTGATTGATTGCGGCATTGTCGAACACTCAAAGTCACCCTGGGGAGCACCAGCACTATTGGTGGAAAAGCCGGATGGCTCGTATCGATTGGTAGTGGACTACCGCAAACTAAATGCCGTAACTCGCATCGATCCATACCCCATCCCCAATATACAGGAGACGCTTTCTCAGCTGGGCTCTGCCAGGTACTTCACGGTAGTGGACATGGCGGCTGGATTCTGGCAGATAGCAATGGATCCGGCAGATGCCGAGGAAAACGGCATTCAACACGCCCTCAGGGCACTATGAATGGAAAAGAATGCCGATGGGTCTGGCCAACAGCCCTGCTGTCTGGCAGAGAACCGCTGATGTTATCCTGGCAGGTCTTCTGGGGAGGCTGTGCTTCGTGTATATGGATGACATTATCATATACAGTGACAGTTTTGAGAACCATTTGCGCGATATTGAGCAGGTTTTGGTGCGACTAAGAGGAGCGGGTCTCAAGCTGAAGCCCTCTAAGTGCCAATTCCTCAAAAACGAGGTGAAATACCTCGGGCACGTTGTTTCAGCTGAAGGCGTGCGACCGGACCCTGAGAAACTAAGGTGTGTCTCGGATTTTCCATCCCCGACTAGCGTCCGCCAGGTCCGGCAGTTTCTCGGCCTGGTCGGTTACTACCGAAGGCACATAGAGGAGTTCGCCAAGCTCGCTAAGCCGCTCACCGCCTTAACAGCCAAAAATGTCGCTTTTCGCTGGGACGAAAACGCGGAGAATGCTTTTGGGGCCCTGAAAAGGAAGCTAATGAGTGCACCGCTGTTGCGCCACCCGGATTTTAATTTGCCCTTCGTTATGGCCACAGATGCGTCAAAGTTCGCAGTTGGTGCCGTGCTATCTCAGGTTATCGAGGGCAAAGAACATCCCGTTGCTTTTGCTAGCCGACAGCTGAGCCCCACAGAGCAAAAGTACGGAGCTACGGAAAGGGAGTGCCTCGCCGTTGTCTGGGCAGTAAAGCACTTCAGATGCTACCTTTACGGCCGCAAATTCAAGCTAGTCACAGACTGCCATCCTCTGAAATGGGTGATGAGTGTCAGGGACCCTAGCTCGCGACTCGCTAGATGGAATCTACACCTGCAGGAATACTGGTTTGAAGTTGAGCACAAGACAGGAAAGACGCATCTGAATGCTGATGCACTCAGCCGCACAGCTGCCGTGGCAGCTATAGATGAGTTTGTCCCCGTAGTCGACCCCGCCGAATTACGCACAGAGCAGTGCAAAGATCCTGACCTGAAGCGAATAATCGAAAGCTTAGAGGGCGCACCGTCTCACCCCGAACAGCTAGGTTATTTCATTGGCAAAGACGGCACCCTGTGTCGGCGCACGAGGCCAACCAGGAAAGGGAGACCAGAGAAAACCGCTTGGGAGAGAGTCGTCATACCTCGGTCGTGGACAGAAAGGGTTCTTCGCGCGTTTCACGATGCGCCATGCGCCGGTCATTTTGGCGTAGCGAAGACACGCAGGCGTGTGGAGCGTTTGTACTTTTGGAGTGGCATGCGACAGGATGTTAGAGACTACTGTGCGAAGTGTCATTCCTGTCTCGAAAGAAAAACACCCAAGGGACGAAGACCAGCTCCAATTCAGCCGTTCCCTGAGGTTTCGGCTCCCTTCGAGCGGACAGGTATGGACATAATGGGCCCATTGCCCACGACCACTTCCAGAAACAAGTACATTTTAGTATTTGTCGATCACCTTTCAAAATACGCGGAAGCGGTAGCACTCCCAGATCAGAAGGCAGACACGGTTGCAAGAGCATTTGTCGAACAGATCGTGCTCCGACATGGACCCCCGAGGCAACTCTTGACAGATCGGGGAACGAACTTCGTGTCGCAGCTAATGAGAGTTTGCGAGCTGCTTAAGATCGCTAAGAAGCAGACAACACCGTACCATCCGGCTTGCAACGGCGCGGTGGAGCGACTGAACCAAACCGTGGCCGGGTTCCTGTCGCATTTTGTTTCGCGCGACCAGCGGGACTGGGACTTGTGGCTCCCGTGTGCAATCTTTGCCTACAATTCCGCAGCACACGAGAGCACGGGCGAATCGCCATTCTTTCTTCTCTACGGCCGAGACCCGGACCAGCCTAGTGAAGTGCCAGAGGGCCCCCGTCGTGTCCCATACGCTTCACTGGACGACTATAAGGTTGAGCTAGAATCGCGCTTGCAAGTGGCGAGGGACATCGCAAAGGAGGCCTTAAAGAAAGCGGCGAAGCGCAGGAAGGAGGTGCACGATCGTAGTGCTAGAGACGCGCCGTTTAATGTGGGGGACAGCGTGTACATTGAAAACTGCCAAAGGCAGATTGGGCTAGCTCGTAAGTTCCAGACGAAGTGAAGAGGACCGTGCGAGGTTGTTGAGAAGCTTTCTCCGGTAAACTTCAGAGTCCGAGACGTGAACCGGCGCTTGATAAGGATACACGCAAATCGCCTCAAGTCGGCACCGGTTCAGTATTCACGAAATGAGGAAAGGGAAAGCGCGGATTTTGATGGGGACAGAAGTGAAGCGGAGCGCGCAGATAGTTCGCAAGAAACGCCCTCTCCTGCATTTGTTCGGCAGGCGCCCGAGGTGACGGCCGGAATGCCACCGGATTTACTTCATGCATTGCTAGAAGAAGAAGCGCGCGAGGTTGCCGCGCAGATAACGCCAGGAGAGGCTCCTGCCACGAGCCCTCGCGAGTCCCAAAGCAGACAAAGGGGCACAGACTTACTTAGTATGACTCATGAAGGCCGATATCCGCTGCGAAATCGGAAAGCTAAGTCGGACTAATGGCGTAAACAGAGCGGAGTTGTGAACTGGTTAGAATTGTGTAATGCCGCAGCTCATAACATTGCTATATGCGTATGTGTTAAGTTATCGGAGTTAGTAGTTAAACCTTTCTGTCATTAAGTAACACCTTCACAGGAGAGCATGCGGAGCGCATGCAGAACCTGCCCTACTTCCTTTCGTTATCTATATTTTTGTCTGTGCCGTGATCGTGCTAGAAGTGGGAGCTCCTTTGTAACTGTGGTAAATTTATTTCGTCCAGTTTGGACTAGAAAGGAGAGGCTTGGGTGCTGAGTTTCATGTTTATCTGTAAAAGAAGATCAGTGCTGCCCCTGGAGACGCCAGTTATGACAGCGGAGGCATATGGTGTTGTGCAGTGGTGTTGAGTGCAGCGAAAAGTGTTTTGTCGGACGCACTGTGCGAGGCGATTCAGAAAGACAAGGGGAGCTGCGTGGACTCAAATGTTCGGAGAACATTCTTCTGGAGGGTGAGCGAGTGTGACATTCCTTGTGTGCTACGAAGTACATTCCTTGTGTGTGCTACGAGGTACATTCCTTGTGTGTGCTACGAGGTTTCACGTTCGACGGCTCGGCGTAGACGGAGACCCAGATGACAGGCATCATCAATTACCCAGCCATGCTCGTTGAGAGTGACAACCAGAACGAAGGGGTTTAAGCCCAACCTGACCCAACCGGATCCGCCGCCGCCGCCACGGGGAAACAGGCTTTATCCTCCCCAATTGGCGTGGCGGTTTCAGGGGGCGGCCCTCCCGGGCACATTCCAGGACAAGGGAACTGTCAGCGGGCCAGAGCGCGCCTTACCACAGCCGACGCTATGCGCTACCTCGAAGTCAACCTTCTTTCCCTCGGACTCAACACGTGAGGGGGGCGAGACAATAAGTGCGGTGGTATGTTTGTGCGCCCAAGTGAAAGCCCTAGCCTCCCCTCCTTCCCCTCCGGCGTGGGCGTCCTCACCCTAGGGAGTGTGGAGAAGAGGATATAAAAATCGAGAAGCAGTACGGAAGAAGAACGCTCAGGACGACATCGTTCGCCAAGAGGGCCTTCAGCGCCGAAACCCGACGGCGTGCAGCTACCACCAGCAACCGCTCGAACCCAACTCCGGAGCCACTCCATCGCCCCCATGAAGTCGTCGGCACGTAAGCTCGGACGCCCCAGCCTCTGAATCTTAATCATGTATAATTATTGAATATATCTGTTTGTTTAAACTGAGCCATACGGTGTCTCTTTGCCTCTCCGTCCCGTGTGGACCTGCGCATTATGGGGGTCATCACAATATGAAGACCCGTACAGTAACAGGAAGAGAAATAGCCAGTTTTGGAATCAAACACGCGTACGCTCCCGCAAGACATGTTGCCTTCGTTGACTGCGCACCGTTACTCGATCTATCAAGGGGGTCGTGTTTCGAAATAAAAAACTTGCGGCGAGGTTCAGCCTCCCTGATTGTCTCCAATCCTTTTCCTCTCACGCCAACTCCACTGGGCGCAATTCTATCAGCTACTCTTTATAACCTCGGAATCTCTCCACAATCACGCATTCTGGCATCTATCACAAACCTCAAGCACACATTCTATGCAGACAACCACCGCCACATATGTAACCTACCTCTGTAGACTCAACAAGCTTGAGTGTTCTGTTGGAACTCAGAAACCGCATCAACTACTTGCGCACGTGCACCCAGCTATGTAACCTTAAATAAAGTTCAGTTTTCTAACCCCAAGACGTAACAATATCGGCGCCAAAGCAACCATCGCATCACACTCTCAATGCTGGTCACCCCATCCCTCGCGTATATCATCCTGTCGGATTCGTGGACTCATATCCATGAATCATCTAATCAGTGTTGCTACAGCTGTTAGTTTGTTACCTTACGGATCTAGTCTGCCGCATTGTCCATAAACACTCCGAGCTACATGACTCTCAAGTTAGACAGTTAGTCCACGCATTAGCCCTAAGCAAAATTTTATATACAGTGACACATCTCACTCTAACCTGTCATCAAAGACATCAGAGTGAGGTTGCGCTTCACATGTTCTACATGACCGACCTTAACGTTTCTGTGCATGCGCCCACATACCGCCTATACTCTACAAGTCTGTTCGTGCCCCTGGGAGACCTCAGACAACAACATCGTGACCAGCAAATGGCAAATCTTTCTAGCGCAAACAGGGACACTGGATACTACAACATGTTGCTGTTAAACCTGTTGACCTCCCTATCATTAACCCTTCTTTCCCGCTCCCAGATAGCCTCCGAGTCGCCCCCACACCAATAAGCCTTCACAGCCGCTACCAACCCAGACAGACGTTCCTCTGGCGTTAACTATCATGTCCATCCTATTGATTCGACGATCGTATACAGAGACTCATCACGAGCTCACGTTGGAGCAGCTGCTTATTCACTTGCGACTGGCAACCATGTACGGACATAACCTCTTGGTCCTTGCACTGATCTCCTTCCAAAAATTACCCTAGGGACCATCCGGATAATCAACAGCATTCAGGACCTCTCTAGCACCCCCTAACACTTCAGGATAAACCATTCATACCCATTCAATGCAGGCTATACGGGCAATACATACGGCTCGTATTCCTTCACAACTGCGGGATGACCTCCAAACAGCTCTCACCAAACTACGACCCCACACAGTCACACTAAGGTGGACGCCTGGTCACGCTTGAATCCCAGGCAATGAGGTGCTGCATCCCCTCGGTAATCTGACCATACCTGTGGCTGCTTAATACGAATTTAGGAACATTAACCCATAGGGACCTTATCCTTTAAAGAAGAAAGACCAGGAAGGCTCGGTAACTGCTTAACTTATGCAGCCAATTTCTTTTTTTTTATCCCTGACTGCTACGTTTTCGGTTTTTCCGTGATTATTGTAACCGCCCTTGACCTTTCGGTATGCTGTCCCCGTTGGGTGCTTCGTGACGCCACTTATCAACCGACGAAGGACCTTATTACTATACCACCAAGCTAGAACACCTGCTTTCTACCTATCCTGGCGGTTCCTTCTCCGTATGTTCTATTTGAGAACATAGATGGCGGAGGCGAAACGCTAAGGCACCCGTGTCCGCCATCTTCTTTGTTCTCAAAATTCGAGAGCGTATTGAGTTTTCTTCTATTTAATTATTGTTGTCAATGTTAAAAATTGTTTAAGCACCTTTTATTTGCGCTATCACGTTAAACAGTCAATTTTTATAGTGTTTTTTTTTTCTTTTTCGTCGACCTCTTCGCAAATTCCGCTCATTTCGTATTGCCATTTTTTTTACTACGACTGCACTTTGCCTTCCCGTTTAGCGCCGCCTAGCCTAAATTGTCACTCGGGATGCCGAAGCGCCCTCCCTTACAAAAGGTTTTTAGACAGACTATAGACTGTCCACAGAATTCTGTCTATAAAGTCTATAGACAGAATTCTATGGACAGTCTATAGTCTGGTGGCTGCGTTTAGATGGAGGCAAAACGCTAACTCGCCCGTGTGCTATGCGACGTCAGTGCACGTCAAGATTCTCAGGTGGTCGAAATTATTCCGGAGTCCTCCACTACGGCACCTCTTTCTTCCTTTCTTCTCTCAGTCCCTCCTTTATCCCTTTCCTTACGGCACGGTTCAAGTGTCCGCCGATATATAAGACGGATACTGCGCCATTTCCTTTCCACCAAAACCAAAAACCAATTTAAGATGGCGGCTTGCAGCACAGTTGTATTTGATCGCGTTCCTTTCTTGTGTTGCATTGCTTGTAGCTATAGCGAAGAAATAATTAAAAAAACAGTGTCCTAACAAAAAATGAAGTTGTGAGTACTTTTTATGCACCATACATATTCTTCCCTCAAACTCGCTGCTGTCGAGGTTACGCATTCGGCCCTCAAAATGTGTTCCGTTAACGTACTCCAACCGGAGTTCACTCAGTTCTGTGAGTGACAGTCCACTTGCGACGTTTAGATTTGACAAATTGCACTCATAGCGAGTGACAGCCTTCGTAACTGTACTTAACCTGCCCGCTTCACAGGGGTATTACTAGCCCCTGCGCCTGCTTTGGCACCGGTCGAACTAACACTTTCCGTCTTCCCATCGCACTTGACCCGCTTCTTTTCGCGGGTGACATGATACACATTGCGCATGACCATTCTCTCGGTTTCACACACTTCAGGACTCGCCTCCATCTTTGCCACTTTCAGTCCAAACTGTAAGTCGACGTCGCCAGAAGAGTCGCGGACTCCATAGGCGTGGTACTCGTGCCTCGTGAAAGACGCCGGCGGCGGAAAGAGTCCCCTTAGTTGTGGTCGCTAACGGCGTCGTCCCTCCCGGAGTCCCCCGCACGAGTTCATGTAGCAATCGGAGTGGGGGAGGTTTTGGCTCCGCTATACCGTTTGCAAGGATTGGGGCATAGTACGGTCGGCGCGGTGCCCAAACTGATCACTCCACGAGTCTAATAGGCATGTTGTGTAAGAATGTGTATTGGCCAGGCATTTTTGGAGCGCAGTCCACGATGTTTATCGGTGTCTTGGAGTGCCCCGCTTTCTAACTTTGAATCGTATAACTCGCGGCCGCTAGCGCGGCTCCTCTTATATATATAAGAGAAGCCGCGCATGCAGCGCAGGTAATCGGTCCAATATTAGAAGTGCATTGGCAAAGGGTGGTCATGCACAGGACCAATGTGTAGCCATCAATTCCCAAAATTGGAATTGTACTAGCTAAGGCTGGTCCTATGCAGGACCAATGTGAAACCATCCCTTTCCAATATTGGAATTGTATTGGCAAAGGCTGGTCCTACACAGCACCAATGTGAAACAATTTTCTAATGTTGGAATTGTATTGGCAGCTGGTCCCACACAGGGCCAATGTGAAACCATCCTTTTCCACTACTGGGCCAATTACTTCCGCTGCTTGGTAGTCGCAGGTGCAGTTGTGCTTTGGCGCAATCAATGCCAGGCTGTCGCCTCAAGTTGTTAGTGCTCTAGCACTTAATGGCCATTCCCCGCATTTGGGCGTTGTGTCTGTTAGTCTGAAGCCAATTTTGTGGCAGGTTGCTCACCTGCCCACCGAGTGGTGGGCAACCTGCTCACCGTGTCAGGTGGCAGCCCATTTAATCGTGAGCGGCTGCTCGGAAAAAGCAACATTGTCGCAAATAAACCCAAGCAACCCAAGTCCCACGCAGCACCTGTCATAGCACCCGCCTTGTGCCACTGCTCACCTGCCCGCCGGGTATCTTACTTACCAAGGTGTAGCCGGTGGTAAGCAGGAGAGAACCTGGGACGCTAATTAGGTGGCAGCACCCCTAAGTGCACCAAGCTATAATCGGAATGAGCGCCAGCGGTTAGGAGGAAAACGTGATTCGATTGATACTTGCACAGTAGCTAAGGAAGAAGTTAGGGTAGTAATTAGAAGAAGAAGAAGGAGGAGCGACGCCTCGAGAATCGCTCGAAGCAAAGAAGAAGAATCGCTCGCTTTTGGTTTTGCTGAAGTGTCCTGGCTGGCTTCTGCTGTTCTCTGCTTCTTGTGGTGGTTCCGGCTTCTTTATCATTCGTGAGCCCGTAATACTTACGTTGAAGGGAGGGGGGGGGGGGGGGGGGGGCAAGGCGTAGGTTAAGACGCAGCTCATGTGAATCTGAGGATGCGTTTTGCCGAGAGATGTCGTTGACCTCCCCAGGTGGAGGGTTGGCAGCTTGGTTTGCCAGCTTGCCAGCCCAAAGCCTACCGCTTGAGTCCTTCAAAAAAATGGCATTGATGCAATTCCTGTGCCTCTCGTCCCAATACGTGAGGGTGCGATCAAAATGAAAACCCCCAAAACTAATTCAACAGGAGCTAAGATCGTCGACAACACACTATCTGCAGATCTCTGAAGTGCGTCCATTTGGCCGTAGAGGCATTGAGTGCAAGTACTCCGACATCGCTTGTGTTCCAGACTTGCTTCAGTGCAAAATTTTCAGCTCACTGCCGGTTAAAGCATTCATTCCCTAACAGGTTGCATGTGTCAAGGGTATTGTACGTGGTGTCGACCGAGCATCTTCCCCGCAAGACATTGTAAAAGAATTTCAGGATGCAGGAGTGGGGGTCCTTTCAGCCTACCGCTGCAGTACAGAGGTAAACGGTTCGCGTGTTGCTGCTGAGTCGGTAATAACAACTTTTGCTGGCTCTTCCTGCGCTGCTGAACTAAAATTTGGCCGATTGTATACCGTGTGGACACTCTGGAACCCCGCCCTCTTCAATGCACCAACCGCTGGCGATTCGGGCATAGCGGCAAAGCATGCAAGTCGGAGTCCCGCTGCCATTTATGTGTATAAGGTCATTGTGCTGATAACTGCACCTCAGAGCAGCCTCATTGTTGCCTCGGCAGCAACATTCACTCAGCTGATGATGCCAACTGCACAAAACGTAGTAAAGAGCGTAGCTTGTTGGGTATTTGTGATAAAGATGAAGTGTGGCAAGTGCACTGCACGCACTCGCGCGCATGGGGGGAGAGAAGACGACGAAGTAGGAGAATACAGATCGGCTCGACCGTATGCTACGTGTACTGTTTCATTGCTAATTATCATTACTACGATACAACATATTTTGGCGACGAGGATGCTGTTTTGATTCGGGACCTTCACGTGGCCTGCTCACCATCCGTCATGAGCTTTTCTGGGCTTCAGCCACCACCACCCTTCCTGCCGACTCCTGGTCGTCCTGCCCTTCCATGGGAGCAATGGGAGCTGGCGTTCCGGAATTACATGCTGGCCTCTGGTGCCTCTACTCTGGGCGCGGACAGGCGGAAGGCCATCCTGCTGAATTGCCTCGGACTGGAAGGTCAGCGCATTTTTTATACATTGGCGCCGCCGTCGTCCACTCCAGCGCCTACAGCTGCGACTTCGCACTCCGGTGACGAGGCGCCCCGCCTTGACGAATTTGATGCGGCGATATCCATCCGGTCGGAGCATTACAAATCGTCCGTGAATGTAATCGCCGCACGTCATCGCTTTCGCCGTCGAGTTCAGGCTCCAGGAGAGACAACCGATGAGTACGTCGCTGTCCTTCGCAGCCTTGTCGGCGACTGCGGGTTTGGGACCATGGCGGACGATATGATCAGGGACCAGCTGGTGGAGAAGACCTCGAGTTGCCATCTGCGTGAGCGCCTACTCATGGAAGGCTCCTCCTTGACTCTGTCGCGCGCCATGCTCCTTGCTCGACAGTGTGAGCAAGCTTCCCGGGAAGCCAGGGAATTGGCTGAGGAGGACGCTCCAGTACATCGTGTGAGATGCGAGCGCGGATCGAGACAAACACCACCTCAGGCCCATTGCTGCAAGTGCCAAAGTCAACCATCACAACCTGCTGCTGCAATACCAGAGCGCATGTGCTACCGCTGCGGTTCTACAACTCACCTAGCGAACAACCCTGCATGCCGAGCCCGCAACCGCAAGTGTCGTCGGTGCGGCAAGGTGGGCCATTTCGACTCTCTCTGCAAGTCGTCGTCCGACCGTCCTATTCAAGTTCAGCAAGTTGCAGATACTGCTGACACATCGTCGATGCCGGATGGCTCCAGCAGTGCGTCTATTCTCAATGTTGAAAGTCAAAAAAACGGAATTTTCGCCTCAGTCCTGATTGAAGGCAAGTTCATCCGCTTCCTGATTGACACCGGCTCATCTGTGTCAATTATTTCTGAAGATCTATACCACCGATTCTTCGCTAAATGTTTCCCGCTTAAATCAACTGCAGTTCAACTATTGGACTATTCTAAGTCTCGGATTATAGTCCAAGGGTGTTTTGTTGCCACAGCAAAGTTCCACGACCGTACCGCCTGCATCCTGTTGTACGTTGTCTCGGGAGGCACAACGCTGCTGGGCCTGGATTCCATTGCCGCTCTACAAACGAAGATCAAAGGTTCATCGTTGGAATGTCTTTCCATGACACCTGATACGCCTCAGTTACCTCCTGAGCTACGTCCACACTTCGAACATCTCTTTTCCAAGGAACTCGGATTTGCTCGTGGCTACGTGCACAAAGTCAAAGTGCAGCATTCCGTTTCTCCTGTTGCTTGCAAGCTCCGACGGCTGCCGTTTGCCATTCGTCAGCAGGTGTCCGAGGAACTCCAGAAGCTTTAAGCTCAAGACATCATTGAACGGGTCGACGCTTCCAAGTGGATTTCACCCATAGTCGTGGCTCGGAAAAAAGATGGCTCCATCCGAATGTGCGTCGATTTGCGTGAGCCGAACAAGGCTATTGTGGTCGACAGTTTTCCTTTGCCTCAAACGGAAGAACTTCTACATAGCTTGGCCCGGTCACAGCGTTTTTCGAAGTTGGACCTTGCCTCGGCTTACCATCAAGTACCACTTAGCCCTGAGAGTCGGGAATTGACCACATTCATTACCCATGATGGCCTCTTCCGCTTCAAACGAGTGTGTTTCGGCCTTGCTTCGGCGCCTTCGGCTTTTCAGAAGATGATGCACTTAATTTTAAAAGGGTGCAAAGGTGTCCTCTTCTAATCGACGACATCATAGTCCATGGCACCTCCCGACAGGAGCACCTGACCAACCTTCGTGCTGTTCTCGAGCGCCTGTCCCAAGCCGGACTCTAACTCAACCACAAATGTGTCTTCGATGTTCCGAAGCTCACTTTCTTGGGGCATGTTGTCAGCGGTGAAGGCCTGTTTCCGCTTTCTTCTGCCATCGAGGCGATTAGGAAGGCTCCGACTCCATCTAACATCAGCGAGCTTCGCTCCCTCCTTGGACTTGCGGGTTTCTACTCCAAGTTTATCCCGCATTACTCCGACGTCGTTGAGCCTATGCGCGCCCTACTTCGAGGCAGCGACTCCGCCTTCACTTGGACTGCTGCTGCGGATTCAAGCTTCAAACTACTGAAGTCCATGTTGACGTCATGTGACGTGTTGCATTTTTTTGATCCTGCCCTTCCCGTGGTCGTAACGACTGACGCTTCCGGATATGGCCTTGGGGCAGTGCTTCAGCAAGACAACGGCCATTCCCTGCAAACTGTTGCGTTTGCCTCCCGTACCTTGACACCCCAAGAAAGAAAGTACTCTGTTGGTGGACGTGAGGGCCTAGCTTGCGTTTGGGCGTGCGAACGGTGGCACGTGTATTTGTGGGGCCGGCCTTTTGTTCTACGCACCGACCACTGTGCACTTGTCATTTTGCTGTCGACGAAAGGAACGGGCCATCGGCCGTTGCGAATTTCACGCTGGTCGGCTCGCCTGTTGTGCAACAACTACACTGTAGAGTACCGCAAAGGCAATGACAACTCTGTTGCGGATGCTCTGTCTCGCCTTCCCTTACCGACCACATCGTGCAGTGAGCCCAGTGAGTTCGACGCCAGTGACGACGACTTCGTCTGCCTGCTATCGCCAGCCGTGACTCTACAAGAGTTTCAAGAGGCAACCATCAGCGACACGGCAGTTGCTCAAGCCATTCAGTTTACATCGGCGACATGGCCGGACAAGAAATCCCTACCGGAGAACCTTAGGCCATACTATCTCCTGCGCTCGGAGCTGTCCGTCGTGCAAGGCGTCTTGTACCGAGGTGACAGGCTCGTCGTTCCCGAAAGTTTGCGACGACGCCTCATGGACATCGCGCACGAGTCACACCCCGGGATCAGCCGCACGAAAAGTCGACTGCGAGAGCTCTACTGGTGGCCGCGAATGGACGAGCACGTCGAAGAAATGGTACGGACATGCGTCGTGTGCCAGTCCTGTGACAAATCGGCTCGCCCGGTGGCAGCTCCTCTGCAACCTGTCGCCTTCCCAGAGAAACCTTGGGATAAGGTTGCCATTGATATCGTGGGGCCTTTCGACCAAGCTCCCAGTGGCTGCCGCTTCGCGATTACTCTCATGGATTATTACAGTAAGTGGCCAGAAGTTGTCTTCGCTGATGCCATCACAACTCAAACCATTCAAGAATTCCTGCTTGGCCTCTTCGCTCGTGAGGGTTACCCTCAAGAGATTGTCTCTGACCACGGACCTCAATTTTCATCGATGGCCATGCAAACATTCCTCCGCGAACGGGGGATACGCCATTGCTACTCTTCAGTGCACCATCCCCAAGCTAATGGACTCGTTGAACGATTCAATCGAGTGCTTAAGTCCTACATTCAGCTAGCTCTGTGCGAGCGACGCGACCTACGTACAGCGATTGTGGACTACCTCGGTGTCTACCGCTGTACGCCCCATGCCACGACAGGAATTGCACCAGCTGTCCTACTTCATGGCCGGTTGCCCCGCACAAGACTTAACGTCGTAGGACTGCCGGATCAGACCTTCTCGATGGATCCGACAAAAGCGCTTAAGCTTTTGCGGCAGAGGCTTGACGAGAAACAAGCGCAATACAAGCTTTATGCGGACCAGCGGAGTGGCGCCCAGTGTCGTGACTTTCAGATTGGCCAGTACGTGCGTGTCCGCAAACCAAGTGTGCGAGGCAAACTGTCAGCTCGGTTTTCGGAGCCTCGGAAGGTTGTGGAGCAGCGTGGACCTGCATCTTATCTGCTGGATGATGGGCGAGTGTGGCACTCGTCCAATTTTTGTGCGGTTCGCCCAGAAGTAGTTCAGCACCAACTGTCCTCCTCAGCTCGAGCGGCCCTTTTCGCTGATATTTCGCCGCCTATCGACGGCAACCGAATGCCGCCGCCCAGTTCACAGTCCGGAACCGTGGTCCAGGGTCCTCCTTCGGACGCGCCTTCAATCCATATGATGCCAGCCGTTCCGGCCGCTCCGGAATCGGCAGACGCTCCTCAACCCTCGTGTAGTACATCCACAGCGGCAACTGCAGCTTCACCTCCTGCGCCGCCTCGCCGAAGTACTCGCAAAAAGAAGCGGCCCGCATGGTTCAAAGACTATGACATCCGCTAGACATTTTGTTTTTTTTAAGTGCGGCGGAAATGTGATAAAGATGAAGTGTGGCAAGTGCGCTGCACGCACTCGCGCGCATGGGGGGAGAGAAGACGACGAAGTAGGAGAATACAGATCGGCTCGACCGTATGCTACGTGTACTGTTTCATTGCTAATTATCATTACTACGATACAACAGTATTATCAAAGAGAAGCAGTGATCAAGAGCCGATGTTTACGTTGTTCTTAACAGGAAAAAAAACTGATATGCTAGTCGTGTGCGCGCTTCTGTTGCGGACATTGAGTCCAAATTGACTGCTTCAATTGTGACTAAAGTAGAAAAAGCCATTAATAATGTGGTTGAGGGAATGGTAAACACATTTTCTGAGGCATTGGCTCTTTCAAACACGTACATGCGCACAAGAAACAAACACACGAAGAAAGAAACTGAGACACCACGAGCGCTTCTCTCAGTCTCTTTCTTCGTGTGTTTGTGTTTTTTTGTGCGCTTGTACGTGTTTGCAATGCACCAACTCGCCCTACAGTCCGTGCTCCTGGGCTGTTTCAAATCCCTGTAATCGGAAGGCCCTCTGTAGTGTATAGATTCATGGAACGTAATAAGAGTCCTGCAGTCCCTCAACTCACTAGTTCAAAAGTGTTATTACCGCAAAAGTCCCAGGAAACCCAGCAGCGTATTGCCCAGGGATTTGCGTTACGCTTCCAAACGCAGACAAACGTCCCTTTGTGCACAATCTCACCCTCTTCGGATTATACCGAAGTTGACGCATCAGAGCTCCTCTTAGTCCTGGCAATGTTGCATCCTGCAGTTCCTGGCCAAGATGGTGACACTATTGGCACGATTAATTTTTTATTCCAGAATTTTACGAGCGACCTCTTAGATATGGTCAATGCTTCGCTCGAAAATGCATGAATTCTAAGCATTTGAAGACAGCGAAAATTATTTAATTGATTAAACATGCTGGGAAAGGATACGTATTGGATATTATTTGGCCAATTGAGCTAACTTCAAATTTAGTCAAATTAATAGAAAGAATAGTGCACAGTCGCCTCAAAAAACATGTTCATGACGTCAACGGTCTCAGCTCAGCCCAGACTTTCGTCGCGCATGCTCTATGTGATCCGCGCATGTGTATCTACAGAGCAGAATCCGGTTCCCGCTACGCAGAAGGGAAGTTTCAGCTTTGATGACTCTTGATGTCGCAAAGACCTGTGACAGTGTAGAACATAGTATTTTACTTAACAGGCTTGCTCAGTTACATCCTCCAACATGCATTTATGCGTCGATATCTGAATTTTTGAAGGACAGATTCTTTTACTGCGCCGAGGGAACCCTATGTTCAAATGCATATTATCAATCAAGAGGTGTGCCGCAAGAATCGGTGCTATCCCCTCTGCTTTCTTAATATTTTGGTCAGTGCCATCCCCATTCATCCTGATATAACAATTTTTTGTGTATGCAGATGACACAGCTTTTTCCGCCTCAGCCAGGGATATCCATTCCCTTTACCAGATTCTGCAGGGATATTTGGATGCTCTTGGAGTATGGTTGCACGGTTCTAATTTATCCCTGAATGTAGACAAATGCGGAGTTTTGGTATTTCCTCCAGACACGCCTTTGCACATTTCATTAGTCCATCGCTCTAACCAGATTCCACAAATGGAATCCGTTAAATATTTAGGTGTTACTTATCACCCAGGATTAGATTTGAGCCTTCATATAAAGAACAATGTGTCTAAAAGAGAACGTGCTCTAGGTCGGCTGACAAGAATCGCCAATAAAAAGTTTGGGTTGCGCCGCGACACATTATTGTTACTATAGAAAGCCTATGTAAGACCTACACTTGAAATTGGTCACATTCTGTTCACTGGAAGCGCAAACTACAAGATTCAACCCTTAATCTTACTGGAAAGGCGCGCTCTACGTCTCTGGCTTGGTCTCCCAAAATCAGTTTCAAACGCCCTGTTTTATCTCGAAGCCCGTATCCCTGATCTGAATTCCCGCTTTCAAATGCTCACTGTGGGAACTTTCCTCGGGCGGTTGGACACGGCGACTGATGTCGGTACTCCTGTTTTTGTGTATCAGCCGGTCTTATTTTTTTCTCATCATTGGCCACGGTATAAACTGCCACAAGTTATCTTAACGCAGAACCTTTTAACACCGATGGGTGTTAAAACGCCGGCAGCATTGGAATTCCATTTTGACTACATCTTTCCATCTCATGCGAAACACATGCCCGCAAACATTTTAAACGATCTTCTCTGTGATCACATAGAGGAATACGCCCATCATGCGGTGCTTTCTACCGATGCCGCCGTCAACTGCCAAAAGCTACTGTTGGCATCTTTTCGCAGTATTTGGCATGAAGCTATTCTGTCCGCATCCCAGATTATATTCCTATATTATATGCAGAATTTTTGGCTCTTGGAATGGCCCGGCACAAAATTCCATGTCATGTGTCTCATATTATTATCCCCGCTCATTGTTTGTCAGTTTTAGTCTCCCTTGAAACTTCAAACTTCACAAAAAGATTTTTTGAGCCGTTTCCTGCGATTCTTTGTCCCATGCACTTTGAAGGAGGTCCGTTTTGTCTGGGTCCCTGGCCATGCAGGTATTCATTCAAGTGAGGTGGCTGATTACTTAGGAAGGTCGGCTCTTGACGGGTCAGTGACGCATCCAGTCCCGAATCTCAGCCTGCTGGCGATTTCCAGGTTCCAGCGGTTCCACCGCATATCAGCCAGGTTACGTGATGCCTTACTAAATACCTCTGATTATCAGCACTTAGCGTATAATTGGAACGTCAGTTCGTGTAAAACCAGGCTGTGTGAGGTATCAATGACGGGGTTGCGGTCAGGATTCCCAGTTTGAATGTGTATCTGTGCAGGTGTGGGTTGACACCGAAAAATCTATGTGACGCATGCGGGGAAGTTGAATCGGTATACCATTTTCTCCTGTGCCGTCCAAAGTTCGCATTTCAGAGAGAGATTTTCCTGGAGGTCCCTCTCTCCACGTTTGGGCTCCCTCTATCTCTGCCAGTGTTATTATCGTTCAGTGCGAGCGCCAAAGGATATGCATGGGGTTCAATTTGTGGGATTCTCCATAATTACATAATTGCAACTAGTAGTTGATTTGCTAATTCTTTTTAAATTCTTCGAGCTCTTCTTTTTTCCCAAAAATCCTCTCTCTTTTTTTAATATTCTTCTGCCGGTTTTATTGATACATTTTTCAAAATTAACGCTTGGTGCTAAAATTTTGTCTTAATCTAATTCGGAGATTTCCTTGTTTATGCCACTACACCTTGGCCAATCCCCCCATGTGGGTATGTGCCATGTTTTAAGAGGAAGAAGAATAATTACCACCTGGTAGATCGTAGCTCCAACCGACAACAGACGGTATGAGAAACTGCTTGGCGGTCTGGGAACACCGCGCCCACAGCTTCCGGTTTCCATCTTGGTTCGGTGGAGCTCGTCGAGCTCGTGCGTCGTTTACTATGCGCACTTTCTGATACCAGTGTAGCTCTCGTGAATGTCACGAGTGTAATTGCAAAAGCCAATTCCTCAGTTGCTGTGCTGATTGCTCTGCTCACGTTTTACCTAATGTAGGTCGCTTTACTCAGCTCCAGCATGCTCCTACTGCGTCCTAGCTTCGCTTGAAATTTGGCGCTGATGATGGCAAGAATCGGCACAGGAAAGTCGGTTGGAGAGTCAAACTCTGTGCCGTTATAGTTTCAATACGCGGATTTAAGTACCGGCTCAAGTGTCACGCATTATCATCACTATTCTATTTTCAAGTGGCGGCAAATCCATACGGGAGGGTAGCGAGCGGTTATTTTGCGCCGAGTGCGCAAATGTGTTGACCAGCTTCTGTGGCACTGGGTAATATAGTGCGTTCTGACGCTAGCAGCTCTGTGCACTGTGATACAATCACACAAGACCCTCGGCCATCTCTGTACTGGCATTTCCTTAGCTGCAATGTGCAATGCATATCCGAAATTTTCAACGTCACCGTTTGAAAGCCGTTGCTATTGATTCAACCAGGCGTACGCATCGTTGAAACTGCGTCATGAAGTGAATTTAGCGCTTTTAGCAGTCCATATTAACAAGTGGATATCCTGAAAAAATAACATATTCACACCTCAGTTTTTATAGTGTTTATTACATCACACAGACGCATTATAACGCGCATAACATGCGGGTGCGATCGCACGACATTTAAGGAAAACAGTGCTTGGGACCTTGCAACAGCTCCACGGCCGAGAGAGCTTTCTAGCCCTTCTAAAAGCAATTTAACTCGAGTAAATTCAAGTGAACACTTAGGAAACTAAACAGTAATTGGCTTTTGGTTCTTTTTGTGCACTTATTTCGCCACGGCACGAGTTATCGAGGCTCGTAGAGGGAGCGCACATAGTGCCTATGGCCACTATTTGGCGACAAATTAATGAACGCGCTTCTTCGCGACTGGACTACATGATTAAGCAAAACACGCCTAGGCCGGCTGGAAAATTTTTCATCGCCTATTACGTTGTTAAAGTACGCGTCGATATGTTCACGTCCGACCGACTGTGCACTATCGGAGAGTTAGTAAATGTGCAAAATCGACTCCTAATTTTAATCTGAGAGAACAAAGACTGATCCGTAACCTAGTTTGAACGCAAATAACCTGTAAAGCTTTGTGAAAAATTAGCCCAGAAAGCGAAATGTGGGCACTGGTCAGCGTGCTGACGCGATACCTCGCGCGACATTTGGTGTTATTAAAACGTTGGCATAAAGTTTTTTTTAAAAATTAGAAAGCAAGATGTTGAATCGTACCTGGTGCCCGCTCGCATCTTACTGTCATTGCACAGCGCACAACGTAGCGCAGCAGTGCACCGGCATTTCACATTTCAGGCGGGGCGCAACTGTTTCAACCCAACGCTGGGGCGCGGTTTCGTTTTCTCTAATAATAATTGGTTTTTTGGGGCGCAGTATCTGTCTCATATATCGTTGGACACCTGAACCGCGCCGTAAGGGAAGGGATAAAGGAGGGAGTGAAAGAAGAAAGGAAGAAGGGGTGCCGTAGTGCAGGGCTCCGGAATAATTTCGACCACCTGGGGATCTTTAACGTGCACTGACATCGCACAGCACATGGGCACCTTAGCGTTTTTCCTCCATAAAAACGCAGCCGCCGCGGTCGGGTTCGAATTCGTTTTCTCTACCGATCCAAGATTGCGGGCCTAGTTCTCGGAGCGCCAAGAGATGGCGCTGCGCATTTCGCATATCGTCCATTGACATCATGCTAGCGCACATATCCGCATTTGCCCTAATTACCCAAATCGACTGACATTTGTGTCAGCGCGCTCTTTTTCAGTAATGGGGCGAATTTTCGGCGAACAGTTATGTTTTCTGACAAAGGAACTTTTATGAGAGGAGTTCCTGCACCACTGTTCCAGCCCTTTCTTGTCTGTATCAAACGGCCACACGAGGCTAGTTTTCGGCCGGTCTAGTTTGCATAGCAAAGTCACCTGTACAATCTATTTTGTGAATAGCTACGGACACCGCAGCCGCCGCGGTGGCTAGGCGGTTATGGTGCTCGGCTGCTGAGCCGAAAAACGTGGGTTGGATCACGGCCGCGGCCATAGCTTAATTTAGCCATTACATCCACCACTTCCAAATACATCATCAGCGACTCTAAAACTGCTCTAAAATCAAAACTTTGCCCAAGGAAAGGCCCACTCCGCAGCCATCAAAACCTTACAGAAAATCTCTAATAGCCGCCAGATCACATTAACTGTGCGAGTTTGTATTTCCCGTCGTAGGCGATGTGCCAAATGATAAATTTCGTTCAAATCTTTGTGAAAGAACAATATGGGTCACGCTTCCACGTTCTATCTCTTGTCTTTCAGCGTAACAGAAATTTCCTTGAAGCGAAAGGCATAGGCAAATTTTGAGGTGATATGGGTCAAAAGCCATTGCTTCTCGCTAGTCAAAAGAACTTTCTACCGCCTGTGACAATACATTTCAGATTGAGGCTCTGCATCAAGGCCACAGGTGCTACAGTGCCTAGAATATGCAGCACGGAGGCTTAAACATTGTTTCAATTCCTTTAAGGTTTCTTGAAAACGTTTGTAAAGGCTGTGAGCACCCTAAAATGACTGCTAATAGTTTACGATCCTGAGGCTGGTTGCGTTGCCAGCGCCATCTAGCGTCGCCGACGCAATACAAAGCGGAGCAAACGGGGCGCCCGGCACCCGATGGCGCCACAATCGCTGGGGGCGTTGTTTCGGGGCCGTCCCATGCGTCGCGCGCCCGCTTAGCCGGACGCGCAACAAGTCCGCCGCTGGCGACGAAGAAGACGCCCCCCCCCGCGTGTCTACCTGCAGGATCAGCAGCGGAACCATGGCCGTAGTCCTGGATCCCTGGTCGAGCCGCCGAGCGGAGCGCCTATGGGGTGAGCACCACGGCGCTTGCAGCAGCCGCCGTCGCGTGCATGCGCTCTAATTGGCAGGCGCGCGCGCGCGCATAACCATCAAATTTGTCTTCGTCAGCGCACGCGCTTGCATCATCTGCTCTCGTTTCCCGGGCTTCACGTGGCGCTGGATGCGAATCCTCTGTATGAAAATGCGCGCCGAGCCAGAGCAAAAGCGAATGAATTTCCGGCAACTTGAGCAGGCGCCCTGTCAGCGGACCGGCGTTTCTCCTTTACGCGTCGCATGACAGCTCCCGGCTGCGCGCATCGGGTTCACTGCGCGTCTCAGTGCTCGGGAAGCCCGGCGGGTTTTCACGGATACTTGCGCACAAAACTACAGAGCGTCGCCGATTAAGGACTTTCCGTGCACGTCACTGAGGCTGCATGCGTTCGTGAGGGTTTATTTCTTGGAGTTCTCAACAATGCACGATCGCGGTGGTTATTTCTTCCTTTGCTTCGCGTGCTCTCCATGGGTGCGTGAGAAGCCGACGCAAGGTGAACTACTCCAGCTGAATCGTGTAAATGTTCGATGATCGATTTCTACTATTCGCGATGAATGAAAAATCATTGCGGAAGTTGCCCAAGCGCCGCGTTAACTTGCGGGAGGAATTATATATATATATATATATATATATATATATATATATATATATATATATATATATATATATATATATATATATATATATATATATATATATATATATATATATATATATATATATATATATATATAATAGGTGTTTCTCCTGCTTTCTAATCAATTATATTTTAGCTATGATATAGGAGCACTATTAATTTATCATTGGTGAACACAAAAAAAAATCGAAACATATTACCCTCTGCTTGTTATGGCTTCGATGACTGTTGGATTCCTTCATTTATACATGTATGAAAGTCAGACGTGGTGAAAGAAAAAATATCCCGCAACAGAGACATCAAATATATTCTTTCTCTACGTCCCAATAAATCATAAAACAGCTTCTATACACTGACCTAACTTCTATACCATCGGCACGGGCTATAGCTAGTGTATCTGACATGAAAGTTTCTCCATAAATATTTTTGGAGACTTCTTCATGCGCAAATCAATTCTAATCATCTGTCATTCAGTATTGTATATACAATCAGCGGCGGAAACTAGACAAGGAAGTGTGAATTTCTTTTGGTTGAAGAGGAGTACGAATTGTGAAAATTTATCATTAACATGTTCATCTTGAATGTTCAACTAATCATTGAATAAGGGGTTGCCTAAAATGATTCGGTCATTATTAACATTTGCATAACGTTGCGAACACACCTGTACTAAGTTCTGCTATCACACTTTTTTTTCTACCTGGGTGCATGGTATTGTAATTAAGGCATCTTGGCAGCAAACACGACTGAGTCTTCAAGATATCAATGCGCCTGACTACTGATATCAGCTTGTGCTGGTGACCTTAAGGCGCTAACATTCTGCTGCCGACCGCGAGGTTGTTGGTTCTGTGTGCCTGCCTTCTACAGCCACGAATTTCGACGCAGAAAACATTTTGCAACAACACTCACGTGCGTTCTTGCGTTCGCCTCGATTTGCATTCTCACTCGTTTCAATACACGTAAACAACATGTGGAAATTTTTTTTCGAATCCCTCCACGGTGGCGTCCCCCGCAATGCACGCCTCTATTTAAGGCAATTGAAACCAAGCAATTTTATTGCCTGGTTCGGATATCCGTCGACCTGCCCATTGGCAGGGTAAGCACCCTAAAGGTGTCTTTATGACTTGGCATCATGGACTTTCCTTGAAGGACCAGAGGTGTATCAACCGCTAAAGCAGCAAATATCCAGCGGACGCACCAAATCTGGCACAGATGACCCGGGTGTCTTGGACACCGTCGTACGCCGTCTTATTTCCTGGTGTGGTCTACACTTTCTCGACGCCTGCCACTTTCGTCCTCAGAGCCACCCCGAACCTCCGCCAATTTTGCATCTGCGTATGCAAGTCACCTATAGGTTCCGCCACACGACAAGGACGAGGAGGGGGAGGAAAAACATTTATTGAGAGCTTAAAAGTTTGTCTCGATCCGTTAGCTCTGCTCATCCCCTTTCAGCCTCGTTCTTATGGACAGCAGGGTCCTTGCTGCGCAGGGTATCCTCCCAAAGCTGGTAGGTTGTGTTACGTGTTTCTTCCGAGTTGTTTCTTTTGCAGCCTGTATGGAGGGCGTTTCACCTATGGCTTTACCAAAATTTTAAAGGTAGGTATTTTTATTTAAAAGAGCTCATTTTTAAGCGGTGTAGTACATCAAATTAGAGCTAAGACGGGCTAACTGGCGGGCTGGTTAATAGCAATGAATAGTTAACTTTTTAACTGTTATTGTTTGGCTTCTTAATTATTGAGAGCAAAGGTGGGCAACCTCATGAGGTCGACCTCAATCTCACGTCGTGAGGTGAGGTTGAGGTGAGGTCGGCGACGGCTCGAAATTTTGTGAGTGAGGTCAGCAAATCAGATCTCAACCTCACGCGTGAGTTTAAGGTTGAGTGAGGTCGTCTTTCAGTGAGGTCGAAATTTTGAGGTCGAGGCTTTTTGCAGCTGCTGCGGCTTACTTCGACGAGTGCCGCTTCCGAAGCGGAGTCGGAGCGCACCACCGCAGTGTTCATGCAATGACGCTTGGTGTTCGGTTTCCCCTAATCTAGATAACCGGATGCCGCAGTCTGCTCTTAGCTTTCGGTGCTGCGTCGCAATGCCCGTTCAGTCCGAGCATACAGGAAGCCGCACCCCTCTGGTCTTCCCGGAAGGAGTGTTACTGTCACATCACGCCACTATCCCTCCCCCTTGCCCCGCTGGCGTAGCACCAGTAGCTGCCTGCCTGTCGGCTCAAACTCCCGAGAGCGCGCAAAGCACAGAACTCACGTTTACCCGTGGTAGCTTTGCTTGAAAACTAAACATTTTGACAGATTTACCTGTCTGGCTGGTTTGAAGACATAATAAACTGCACACCTCCAACCAAAAATGTTAACTTTAACCCGGCGTTTCGAAGCCCACTCGGCTCCTTCATCAGGGGTGACTGAGGGCAGTAGCTAGCGTCTTTTAAGTATGGAGGGGAAAGGGGGGTCAAAGGAACGACAGCTGTGTCGCGAAAGGCGCGGGGGAGGGGGGGGGGGGGGGTTAGGCTGTTAGTCACGCTGGCGTACTGCAGGGTGGTGGTGAATGGCGACATTTTTCCGTTGAGTTGAAGAGCGAAGTCCCTGGGCATATACTGGGGGCAGGTTTCCTTTTGTGCGGTTCCAGAAGGATTCCAGAAGGAGCCTCTTGTGGTGATTTGTTTCGGTTCCGAGGATGCGGGTCTCTTCGAAGTTGATTCTGTGGTCGGAGTCCTCGGAATGGACTGCCGGGTGGTTCGAAGAAAGAGAAAATCTTTGGTTTCGGGTGATTTTCCTCAGGTATGTCAATGACTGCTTCGCCATCATCAAAAAATCTGAGACGTCCTCGTGTTCCGAAACCACAATACCCTTCAATTCTCCGTATACCGAAAACCAACCCACTCACGCCGGTATCTCCACTTCTATTCGAACCACCCGACAGTCCATAAAGCATCAGTGGTGAAGACGCTGTTCAGAAGAGTTGAGACACACTGCAGCACAGAACTTGACAGAAAAAAAAAGAACAACGCAGGATATTCAAAGAACTCATCATGAACGGCTACCCAAAAGACTTTATTGATAAAACCATTCGACGTCAAAAACACAACATTCGTCAAGAAATTGACGCACAAAGAGCAACGCCACCACCAAAATACGTCACTTTAACTTATGTCGAAGGTGTCAGCGAAACCATCGCCTGAATCCTGAAAAAAAATCGAGTCTCCAGGTTGCGCACAAGCCCACAAACACTGTTGCGCTTTGCCTACCTGTTCCCAACGACCGGCCGCCGAGAAAAAGAGCCCAAGGCATTGTCTACCAAATTCCATGCGCCGACTGCGATGCAAGCTACATGGGCGAAACCAAAAATTTCAAAAAAAGAATTCGGCAACATAAGAACGACGTCCGCAAATTCTCAAGAGAGCGCAATCCAGTAGCCGAACATTCCAAGGACTCCGACCATAGAATCAACTTTGAAGAGACCCGCATCCTCGAAACCGAAACAAATCACCACAAGAGGCTCCTTCTGGAATTTTGCACATCCAAACCACCCCGAACAATATCAACCGCACAAAAGGAAACCTGCCCGCAGTATATGCCCAGGGACTTTGCTCTTCAACTCAACGAAAAAAAGAAAGTCGCCATTCAGCACCTCCGTGCAGTGCGCCAGCGTGACTAACAGCCTAAACCCCCCCCCCCCTCCCCCGCGCCTCTTTCGCGACACAGCTGTCGTTCTACCCCCCCCCCCCCCCCCTCCATACTTAAAAGACGCTAGCCGAGTGGGCTTCGAAACGCTGGGTTAAAGTTAACATTTTTGGTTAGCTTTGCTTGATGCCGCAAACGTGTCCAACAAGCACGCAATAAATTCGTCGCAGCGTGGATGGCCCCAAGCAAGACTGCTTCGTCATACCACATCATCATCATTTTGGCTTTCCTGTCTGACAGGATTCTCAGAATTGTTTTTAACTGAAAAACTTCTTAATCGCTTTTTTTTTCTGAGGTCGAGCAGCTGACCTCTACCTTACACTTTGAGGTTGAGTTTGGGTTGAGTGAGGTCGGCAGTGGCCTCAGGAAAAGTGATGTGAGGGTGTCTCAGGAGACCTCAACCTGAACTGATGAGGTTGAGTGAGGTCGGAAAATTTTTTTTGAGGTTGAGGCGAGGTCGTGATTTTTTAGGTCAAATGCCCACCTCTTAATGAGAGGCGTGTAGCCCACTGTAAGTAGTATCCATGTCAGTTTTTAGAATTTCGAAAACGCGCTTACGCTTGGCGCTGTAGCCCCACGTATATTGGCTTCATCGCGCCAAAATGCATGCGCTTTCGAGAAGCTTGCAGGCAAAGCAACCTCTCCAGTCCACGGAACTCACCGAAGCAGCCAAAATGTGTGGGGCCACAGCGCAGAGGGTAAGCGCGTTTTCGAAATTTTAGTCATACGGATATTACTTACGCTGAGCTACACACCACTCAGTAATTATGGCGCCTAGCAGTAATAGTTGAAAAGTTAACTATTAAATTTTAGTTAGCCAGCCTGTTAGTTAGCACCTCTTAGCTTAATTTTGATGTACTGCATTGCTAACAGTGTCATGCAAAAAAAAGCGCTGTTCTAACTCGAAAACCCTACTTTTAAAAATTGTGTAAAGTCATAGGTGGAAGGCACTGTATATGTCGGGGAGCCATTTGTTCAAAGTTACTGGATTGGGCAGTGTTTGTGTTCTCCTAATTATATGTTGTTCCCTCTCATTGAGATTGTTGCTAGATATGAGGAAAACACTCCTGCTCAACCTATAGTATTATTTGATGCCCGCATAGCTTAGTAACAGGTTTGACGGGCTTTTGAGAGAATATGACGGCTGAGTACTCGGGGCTTGGAACAGTGTGACTCGAACCTCAGAGTCAGCCGCCTCGTTTCCGGGCGTGTTCATGTGCCCTGGGGTCCAGATGTCGAATGCATTGTTCGTTTCTGCTTCTTTTAGTATGTTCCAGCAGGGTTCGCTTTCTTAACCTGTCACGAATTTCCGCACTACTGTTTGAGATTCTGACATCACTGCTGCATTTCGGCTCCAGCGGATGGAAAATACTTCGGCTGCCTCTTCCGCCACCGTCGCATACTGTACTCTGATTAATTTCGCTCTTAATGGGAGAGCCTTCGGTGTTGTTATCGATACATATTGCGGCTATCCCGTTCACGGGGTCTGCTGCAGATACGTATATTGTAGCCTGACCATTATCACAGCGCTTGGATATATGTATTTCGCTTTTGCCTCCCTTTGTTGAAATCTCTCTCCAGGCGTCCCGGGACTGGTTGGGTATTGATTCCTATCCTGGTCCTTAGAGGTAGTTTCTGCTTGTCAGCTACTTGACAGGGTGCGAGGATTTCGAGCTTTTGCTGTGTTTTTCTGCCCAGCTCCGATTTTTAGGATAACACAGTAGACACAAACACACTTTTATGTCGGTATAGTTGCTATGGCGTTCGGCTCCTGAGCAATCGGTCGCGGGTTCGAATCCCAGCCGCGGCGTTTCAGTATCATGGAGGAGAAGGACAAAAAACACCCTTGTGCTGTGTGATGTCAATGTGCTTTAAAAAACCCCGGGTGGTGAAAATAAACTCTCATTGCCTTCAGTAAGGCATCCCTCTTTCCTCACCCATTTACTCCCTCCTTCGTTTCTTCCCTCGCGGGGTGGTCCAGGTGTACACCGACAAGCGAGACAGTTTATTACTTGCGCGCTTTCCTCGTAACCAAATATTATTCGTATCCTTTCAACATCCTGCATTTGTATACAGTGTATATTGCCGCCCTACCCCTATCCTTCTTTACTATCGCCCTCCCCCCCCCCCCGCCTCTCCCTGCCCTCTCCCTGTCTTTTTTCTCACGCTAGCCGCAGCTCATGTGCTTCAGGTTTCGAGGGCAGATGCCCCGGCTAGCAACGCCTTCTCCTACCATTGTTATTTTTACTGATAAATAGGCACTAACAACATCAACAACTTGTGGCTAGGAAAGCTCGAGAGCTTTAACATAAACAAGGAGGAAACATATTCCCTGCTCCAGAAACGATAGAATAATAATTGTAATACCCACTTGTATTATTATAGTTACTGGTATTGTTTATGGTCCTGCTTATCGTGAAGTTGTTTAGTGCGCGTATTCTTGCTGTTATTCACGCCGAAGTACACCCTTACAAAAATGGTCTATAGAGAGTTTATATACTTCTTATAGGCTGTATTGCATTCCTATAGATATTTAATTTTGTCTATTGATAGTCTAGAGACTGTCTATAGGCAAAAGTCCACTAAAAGTGTATGGCAATAAATCTATAGATTCTCTATAGACTGTCTATAGCATTTGTATTTCTAGACTGTTCTCTAGGGTTTGTACATAGATAATCTAAAGACTTTATAGACAGAAGTCTATAGACATTCTATAGATTGCTTTTTTTTTTGTAAGGGCAGACAACCTTCTGTACGAAGAAGTGGCGCGTGGCACGCACCCAGGCGGAAAAAAACGCAAAACGGTTCTCGCGAAGCCTTGGTTGCTCCACTGCGAAATTTCGAGGACCCCGCGCTGTGCGGGATCGAGCGGCGTCAGTGTATCCTTCGTGCACCGCAGGAGGACGCGGCGCGAGTGGCGTGTAGTTGCAGCGCGAGTTGCACAACCGCTCCGATCGTGCAACCCAGACAACGCCGCTCGGGCGTCCTCGACATGTCCGAGCGCGGCCGCATCGCAACACGAGCGTTGCCGGCTGCTGCCGAGCCACCGACGCGTTTTACGAAAGCCGGCACACATTTGGGCCGCACGCATGGTAACAGCGGCGGAACGGGGAAACGTTTTGCGATGTCTCGCCCTGAGGTTTAATTGAGTACGCTTGTACCACCTACGGCCGTCAATCTGTGGACGCCGGAACTGTGAGACCCAGCCGGTTATGATATCCGCGCTAGACACTCGCAATCACGGAACTTGCAAATTACACAACATCCGCACATACCTTGACGGGTCCCGTCAAGGTCCCTTTGTACTTCGCGGTTAAAATAATTCATCACAACTTTCGCAGAGTTCGCGCATGTTGTTTTTTTTACGTATTTTCTTTACATTCTTCCTGCGTGTTATTCACAGACATTCCATTCACTTTGAGACCGCCGCAGCGCAGTTATGTGTGCTGTTCTTGTTGGTCGCACGTGGAGTTGTAACTGAAAACATTAGAGCAAAAAATCTGGAATTTGGTTTGTGAGACGAGATTGTATCTTTTGCTGGGTGCGCCGCCTATGATCGTCTATCTGTAGACGCCGGAACTGTGAAATCCAGCCTGTTATGATCCGCGGTGGACAAAATGTTGCAATCAGTGAACGGACAAATACATATCATCCACAAATACGTTAACAGGTCCCGTCAAGGTCATTTTGTCCCTCGCAATTAAAATACTTCATCACAACTTTTGCAGTGGTCGTGCATTTTTTTTTCACATATTTTGCTCACATTCTCCCTGCATGTTAGTCACAGACATCCATTCACTTTGAGACCGCTGCAGCTCAGTTATGTGTGCGGTTTCTTGTTGGTCGCTCGTGGAGTTATATCTTAAAGCACTCCAGCAATGAATCTCGATGTTAGTCGTTGAGACGAGATTGTATCGTGTATGTTGAGTCAATCAAACAGTAAATCACTTTATATTTTTTTCAGGTCCCCAGGGGCAGCCCTAGGGGCTTAGTACTGGCAGTGTTATAATACTCGTAGTATTGTAATACTATATATTATAGCGCCCTGCTGACTGGCTCTAGAACATCCGCCGACGGCCAGACAAATACCGTTCAGTGCCTGTTTCTTTCAGGGCTATTAAACCGCTTTTCAATAGTAATACTTTTATTAAATATTGTTAAAGAAAAGATTGGCAGCCACGCCAAAGCTTGAGCAATAACCATAACGCCAAGTCTATGATTCTTGGGCAAAAATTTTTAATGTTGGGAAATTGTAAGGCACTGTTGTGGAAATATTGAAGGTAATGCTCCATTCTTCCAATGTGTAGCAAAATCTTTCTTTGAAAGTTTTGCCATCGCTCGCATCAAGTAGTTAAGACTGCCACGAAAAACCAATGGGGAACGCTTTTGACGATAGCAAAAACCTTCATAGTAAAAAAAATGCAAGCCTGCCGACGGTAGATGTGCGGATAATATTGGTTGTTGGAGTTAAATCTTTTAATATATAAAAAAATACCCGCCGCGGTGGCTCAGTGGTTAGGGCGCTCGACTACTGATCCGGAGTTCCCGGGTTCGAACCCGACCGCGGCGGCTGCGTTTTTATGGAGGAAAAACGCTAAGGCGCCCGTGTGCTGTGCGATGTCAGTGCACGTTAAAGATCCCCAGGTGGTCGAAATTATTCCGGAGCCCTCCACTACGGCACCTATTTCTCTTTCTTCTTTCACTCCCTCCTTCATCCCTTCCCTTACGGCGCGGTTCAGGTGTCCAACGATATATGAGACAGATACTGCGCCATTTCCTTTCCCCCAAAACCAATTATTATTATTATATAAAAAATTGTGTTCATACACTCTTTCCCGTTCAAAAATGCTTTTGTCCAGAATTGTTGGGCATGCACTCAGCCAGTGCTCACAAATGCATAAATGTAAATTGCTTCAGCTCCTAAAACGCGCGACAGAAGAATACGCGGCAGAATAGCAAATATAGGCATAAACTTTTGCTAAACGAGTATTACACAATTGGCGTCATGCTTACTAATAACTACATGACTAAGTGCAACCATGTATTATAGTATGAATTTGTTTATTAAACAAAAATATCAGCTCGAAACTGGTTAACGCCTTTAGTGACAAATTATCCAACGGGGAATTCTTCATATTTTCTTTGTGCATTTTATTTTTTAAGGCATGCTAACATTGCAGAGAAAAATTTCCCACCCGCTCGGATGATTGACAGTGAAAGTTCTGCCGGAACCTCACGTGTGCATATAATGACCCTGCACGGCTTTCGGGATCTTAAAACGCACTGGCTTTCTAAACCTCACATGCTCACAAGTCAAGAAAACGAAAACACACACTCACAGGAGCCAGACCGGAGACTCCGCCACACGCGGAAGTGTGCATACATATTAAAAACAATTTGTTCATTTCGCCCGCCCGGCTTTAGTTTATTTTACGCGGGCAGTCAAGAAACATTTTTAATGAAAGGCTCGATATTCATGTTTTTTTTACAGCCCAGAGCTGATCTAAACCGAACCAAAACAATTACGTCCACTAACATCGCGACCGAAGAGCGAAGCGGGTATATCAACGGGGGATTTAACGCAACGCTTTTCATCTACTGTTTGCCGCTGGTTCCGCATCATTCAATGGCTATAAGATATAAGAGCAGTCGCTGCAGATTCACAAGCGTTCCATACAACTGGTTTTAGCTGTCCATAGAAAAGTATATCCGCCTGAAACTGCAGCTATAAACAGCCATAGGAAAGGTTCATAGCTATTTGGGTATATTTACTTATAGCCGGCCATAGGACATTTTTGTATGCGAAGGGATATAATTCCAGGGGGCAATGTCAGGGCCCCTTGCTACATGGTCGGCCATTGTGGTTCGGCCACACCCAGTTCATTGAGTCGGCTCCAGCTTGTTTAATAATAACAATAATAATAATAATAATAATAATAATAATAATAATAATAATAATAATAATAATAATAATAATAATAATAATATTTGGTTTTTGGGGGAAAGGAAATGGCGCAGTATCTGTCTCACATATCGTTGGACACCTGAACCGCGCCGTAAGGGAAGGGACAAAGGAGGGAGTGAAAGAACAAAGGAAGAAAGAGGTGCCGTAGCGGAGGGCTCCGGAATAATTTCGGCCACCTGGGGATCTTTAACGTGCACTGACATCGCACAGCACACGGGCGCTTTAACGTTTCGCCTCCATAAAAACGCAGTGCCGCGGTCGAGTTCGAACCCGGGAACTTCGAATGCAGCTTGTTTCCTCCGTATTGAAGTTTGGTCGCGGTGGAGCGCATGCGTTGCGAGAGAATCGCGAGATAGGAAATACAGGCAGTGACCTCTCGAAAGTTCCAAGGCCACCTCGGTTGTGACCGCTATATGAAAGGCCAACCCCTGCGTTGCGACATATTCGTTTCACCCGTGGCACGAAGGAGATGCCCAGGCAGAGAGTACTGTCCTCATTTCACTGTCTGTCACAACCCCTGATGCAGCTCCCACACCCTGTGCAGCAAGATATATATTTGCACTTTTCGCAGAGATATATGGCTGACAAAGATAAGAACGTGCTGCGGGTCCAGCGTGCAATATAACGGAGCGAAAGATAAGAACTTGCTGCCGGTCGCCGTGCAATATATCGGCACATTGTCCCCGCGATTCCGAGATCGCGATGCGCGTAAGCCCCTTGAACCCTTAGCATATAGGCGGCACTCCAGTCCCTTCGAGGTCTCTGATACGGCACATCACATTGCGGGAGCCTATCGACGCCCACAATAATCAGGCTTCGGAGTGAAGGGGCTTGGTTCAAAAGTGTCTGAGCCGAATGAGTGACCGTGGACAACAATTCGCGCAAACCTAAGCGTTTCATTCCAACTTCTATGCCTTTGAGTGGAATGAATTGTTTTTTTTTTTAAATGCAGGAACGCTTTCTAGACCGCCGCTGTAGCTCAGTGGTTAGGGCTCTCGCCTACTGAGCCCGAGTGCCCGGATTCGAACCCGATCGCAGTGGTCGCGTTTCGATGGAGGCGAAATGCAAAAGACGGCCGTGTTCTGTGCGATGTCATTGCACGTTAAAGATCCCCATTTAGTCGAAATTATTCCGGAGCCCTCCACTACGGCACCTCTTTCTCTGTTCCTTCTTCCACTGCCACGCTCCTCTCTTCCGTGGTTGAGGTGTCCACCGAGAAGAGAGGCATCAACCTCGCCTTTCGCTCGACTGCTGATCCGGAGTTCCCGGGTTCGAACCCGACCGCGGCGGCTGCGTTGTTATGGAGGCAAAACGATAAGGCGCCCTTGTCCTGTGCGATGTCACTGCACGTTAAAGATCCCCCGGGGGTCGCAATTATTCCGGAGCCCTTTACTACGGCACCTTTCTTCTTTCACTTCCTCCTCTATCCCTTCTCTTACGGCGCGGTTCAGGTGTCCGCCGATATATGAGACAGATACTGCGCCATTTCCTTTCCCCAAAAACCAATTATTATATAACCTCGCCTTACATTTCTTAGTAACCAATAAATCAAACGTTTTTTGCGTCCTCACATCTGTAACACTGTAACGGTGCAGCAACGACACTTAACGCGACAGCATTAAGGAGCTTGTTTCGCAGAAAATCCACCGTCGTCTGCGTCGGCGTTGTTGACGGTCAGCGAAAAATCCAAGAAAAATACCCTGTGATGCAACCTAGGAGGCAGATGAGCCACCTAAGTCACGTAATCTCCTTGTGACGTCATCACAACCTACCCACCAGATCGTGAGCAAACTGCGCACTGTGGCAGCTGGTAGTTAAATTAATGTTTGTTTGCGAGAGGTTGCTCGGGAGGAACAGCCTATAGTTGAATAGTCAGTTTTCACCACTGTGAATCAACGCTCTTTCTGCAAAGTACTTAAATACCATAGCTGCCCACCTCTTATCGTCCAATTTCCTCATGCGTTATTCGCGGGTTCGATCCCGGCCGCGGCGGCCGAATTTCGATGGAGGCGAAATTCTAGGGGCTCGTGTACTGTGCGATGTCAGTGCACGTTAAAGAACCACGCGTGGACGAAATTTCCGGAGCCCTTCAGTACGGCGTCCCTCATAGCCTGAGTTGCTTTGGGACGTTAAACCGCCATAAACCCCATAAACCCCTCAAGCGTTGTTCATATACTGTTTTCCTCTGAGCTTGCCTTGCTTTGAACGACGCCCAGCCCATATCCCCCTGTACTGCCTCGTTTGTGTTTTCTTCGTGGTTACCTAGTGCTATTCTTGCAACAGCTCTCTGATTTATTTCAAATCTTGACTGAACTTCAGCCCTTAGGCAGAAAACCGCATTCTCGAAACTGAGCCCCGGCACCGTTATTCGTTTCCAGGCACCTCTCTGTGCTTCATATACTTGTAGTCTGCGATGTGAGCGTCTCGTTCTTTGCTGCGAGCGCCTAGTTTTTGTACTAGTTTCCGCGCTCGCTTCAATGAGACCCTCGTATTCCATGTTACATCGGGTGCCTTCATGGCCAGCGCCGCCTTCAGGGTGAAGACACCGCTCTCGAAGGCGACATGTTGGGTCCCACTGTTCTGTTCGGGTGCACTGAGCACAACGAGGCGGCGGGTCGTTTCGAAGAGAAAGCTGCAGTTACCGCGTGGAATTTCTCAAATTTTGTGTTCTGCCAAGTAAGGGTGGTACCAGACATTATTTAAATGGTGAATCAGAATTAGTTACGCTGAAGGATGTCATCTGTCGGAGCTAATCTGCCGAGAAACTCTGCACCTTGTGAAGAGGCGTTACATTCCCACAACGTGCGTAGCATTCTGTTGATCCGGATACCTGATCCAGTAACAATAAGGGTTACTAATTTCGAACTGCAGTTGCATATATTCGCCATGAAATCAAGTGCGATAAGTCGCCTTTGACGGGTCCTAATATCAGTAATTAGGAGGTTGCAAAGATAAACTGCATTATACCTCCGCTCCCGGCTAAAATTGTTCTAGAATGCCATCGTTTTGCATGCCTTCCTTCTCACGCTTTCGAGTTGTCTTTTTGTTTCCAGCGCTTACTTGCTTGATTGAGCCGATATTCCAACTTTTTTTTTTTCTGCTCGCGCTGTCCCGAGCACAGCGATATAGCGCTTTTCTTTTCTAGTGTGGGCAGAACACCCGGGAACACAACAGCCCCTCTGCACATTGATCTCCGACTACTGCATCGCACACAGAACACGATATCACTACAAGGAAAGGGGCATGGCCCGATGAGCGAAATTTCCCACTTTCGCCCCGGTTTCGCATGTTTCGACCGTTCCTCGCCGCCTTTATTCTCTCGATAACAGCCACCTGGGTACACATCGCACCTTCTGCACCGCGTGTCAGAAGTCGCATGTTTTGTCCACCAGACCAGAAGCACGTGCAGCGATGACCTAATCCGGGAAAGCTGAAAGGCGAGTGTTAAGATCGTAAAACCTGCCAGGCCACACCAAAATTTGCCAAGCGCTTTCTTTACAACCTGATGACAAAGCAGTTTCCCATTAAGCCAGCTGTATACTTTTTAGGTGCTCTCGCCAGTAAGCGAGTATGCGAAGCCCACGTCACTGCATCTCGTCAATGCATGCCATGAAGGCATTCTAACCGCCCCCACACACACGCACACACACTTCGTTGTGCCAGCTCTCACGAATATCCTGGCGCCGTACCTATACCTTCTGCGTGTCATAAACAAAGAAGTCATTGCTGAGTGTCGCCGATGGAATCATCTGCATTATGCAGCCACATAGTATAATTGTCACGCCTTGTGCCTCAGCAGGCATGTCCTAGGGCTTACTTTTCTTTCTCTCTTGATGACAGCAGTGGGGATGACAGCTTGTCTGGCCTGTTCGTTCGTCCGTGTCTTTTGCGCGCTTGACGCCAAACGTGGTTTTCCTACTTGCCCGGACCCACCTTGATGAGAGATGTATTGCTTTGCTCGACGACTTTCGAGACGAAATAACTGTTACACTGCAGCTGCCAGTGCAGTGTATTAACACAGCAGTCCATCATAACTTTTCGATTGCTGTGTTGTCGAGTCGACGGGATACGGCATAAAACACACTTAAAGTGCCAGAATATTATTACCACTTATTGCCACAAGCGAAAAAAAACTATTTACTGCTTATTTCTACTTCAGTAGCATTATTGCGGTCACCACGCAACCGCACAGAAACCCCACAACACGCATAGCGCGCAGTACACAACCGGCGCGTGGGACAAAACACGCCGCGACGAGGGGAAAATGGCGGCGCAGGGTGCTGCAGAGGGTGTCCCGACCCTGAAAGCGGAGGCGAGCGGACACTCGGGCACCCTAAAACTACAAGTGCAACGGTCGGCTCCTTTGATCTCGGCTGCAATGACCGGGCATGGATAAGATAGGATGCTTGGGTGTGAGTTTACAGCAGGCCCTGGCCGATCCCCCACCATGGGTGTGTACCATTTTAGCAGAGGTCATCAACGACAATATTGTGTGGGCACTCAGTTGAAATGTATTTCTGCAGAAGTTCCACCCACGTTTTCGTATGTGGAACTACATTTTTTTTAATATTGTTACTGTCAACGTACAAACCATCAACAGCTGGTCTTCATCTGATACTTGTGTAGATTCCCGGCTGTCACTGGTCCTCTCCCGGGTCCCGGGATTCCCGGGTCCTCTCTAACATTTCTTCCTTCGTAGACATTTTAATTGTGACCACAGCAGCACCTACCAGCAGTTTAACATAGCTCTATTTATGGATTTATTTTTGCATCGGCTTAACTGGAGGACCCGACCACGGCGGCTGCGTTTTTATGGAGGAAAAAAGCTAAGGCGCCCGTGTGCTGTGCGATGTCAGTTCACGTTAAAGATCCCCAGGTGGTCTAAATTATCTCGGAGCCCTCCACTACGGCACCTCTTTCTTCTTTCACTCCCTTCTTTATCTCTTCCCTTACGGCGCGGTTCAGGTGTCCAACGATATATGAGACAGATACTGCGCCATTTCCTTTCCCCAAAAAACAATTATTAAACTGGAGGAGGGTTCGTTGGCGCCCGTATTTCATAGAGATGTGGTATACGTGTAAGAGAGCCGCCGCAGTGGCTCAGTGGTTACGGCGTTCGGCTGCTGACCGGAAAGACGCGGGTTCGGTCCCGGACGCGGCGGTCGCATTTCGATGGAGGCGAAATCCTACAGTCCCGTGTACTGTGCGGTGTCAGTGCACGTTAAAGAACCTCAGGTGGTCAAAATTTCCGGAGCCATTCACTACGGCGTCCCTCACAGCCTTGGTCGTTTTGGGACGTTAAACCCCCCATAAACCAAACGCAACTGATACAGGTGAGTGAAGGCGATCAAGAGCTTCGCGCTCTTTATCTCGTTACCCTGCATGAAAATAGCTTCCAAGACCATTTGTATGTATTATAGATAGCTAACCGTGTGCAGTGTATATAGTATACTCCCACCATACGCTATGTGGTAAGTCTTCGAAAAAAACGTCGCATCAGAGAAATCCCTCTTCCAAATTCTGTTCAAAATTGGTTTTGGGAGGAAGGAAATTGCGCAGTGGTTGCCTCACATATTAGAGGACACCTGAACAGCACCGTAAGGGAAGGAATAAAGGAGGGAGTGAAAGAAGAAAGGAAGAAAGAGGTGCCGTAGTGGAGGGCTCCGGAATAATTTCGACCACCTGGGGATCTTTAACGGAGAACAGACGGGACGTCAAGCCCGTGTGTTCGAGGAATGCACAGAGGCTCACCAAAGTTCGCTCACGAGTGCGCGCACTGCCCTGCGGCCACAATAGCGTCTTGATGGAGTCTGGTAGTATGCCCTGCGCCATATAGGCCGCGAGCATATCGCGACGAGCATCGGCGAACGCGGCACAGCGAAGGAGCAGGTGTTCTAGTGTTTCCACTGCACCGCATCCGTCACCCACATCACTCGTCGCGATTCCGTGACGCACCCGTCGTTCCCCGGGCCACACGCAGCCAATGCGCGCGCGGAGGATCATTGCACGTTGTGACCGTGTAAGTGCGCGACAGCCGGTGACACTGTCGATGCGCTCACCTCCCGCGATGCGTGGGTCGGGGTGCTGCTTTCAGAGATGGTCGTGGATGGCCGCACGCACGTCCTCCAGCGCAAGCGTCTGTTCTCCGTCAGGTAGTTACACGCAGTGACCGAACGCTCCGCGAGTTCTACCTTGAACGATTGATAACTGGACGCCCCACTCCAGTTGTAACCAACACAGTGCTGTGAGCGTGTGTGATTTCATTCCTCTAAAATGAATTAATCACGCGCACAACCTGGACACATTTCTTATTGTGTAAATAGTTTGTATATATTACTTCCCCTATCCTCTCTTCCTGTCCCCTCACCTCTTTCATTTCGTTTCTCCATTCTGCCTGCTATCCTTTATTTCCGCTGCCCCAGCTCAGGTAGTTCAGTATCGATGGCAGATGCCGGGGCTAGCAAAAATCTTTTCCTTCCTTTTTACTATTATTTTTTAATAAAACCACTACTACCACCACCACCATCTTTAACGTGCACTGATACCGCAAAGCACACGGGCGCCTTAGCGTTTCGCCTGCATCGAAACGCGGCTGTCACGGTCGGGTTCGAAGGCGGGTACTCCTCATCAGTAGCCGAGCGCCTTAACCACTGAGCCACCGCGGCGGGTCCAAATTCTGTTACTGCATGGAATCATGCGTGTGTATAAAATCTAGTCGCGAACGCTACAGAGCTTAAGCTGGGTTGAACACTGATACCGAGCTGTATCTTGCAACGGCGTAGCGTTCGTAACATTGCTCTGGTGGAAATTACAACTGTGGCCAGCGGTGTTTAATTGTCTACTTTAGGCCGCGCAGATGAGAGGTCGGTCGCCAAACGCCAAGTTCGATTAGGCGGTATCACTTTGTTGTGCTTATCTCTTCCGGTGAGCTCGCTCCTGATACGGGGCCAGTTTGCCCTGCAGTGTTTGTTTCCGAACCCATCTCGTGGTGTCCGAGGGCAGAAAGTGTTAGATTAGCAGCCAAAGCGGAACTAGCGTCGAGTATAAAAAAAAGATACGATAACGGCACGCACTACAGGAGATACGGCTTTAAGTAGCTTGATAAAATCAGCGTCAGGTACAGCGCTGGTGTCGTCGTAAGCGCGTGGTGAGGTGCATCAGCCAATGCATTATATAAGTGTTCAAGCTATGTGAGCTCATGTCGCGAAACATAGCCTTTTAATCTGCTACACTATGCGTCCGTTTCTGGAGAGGACGTCGACAGCAGGGTAGAGGACAAAAAATACTCCTATTCAGTATGCAAGTACGAATGAACTAGCTGTTCAGAAGACCACGAAAATAGTTTCAATGTTTCAGGGAATCCCCTAAGGTGGAATAGATTTCTAATAAGGGAGTAGTTACTCAATGGCATCCACCGAAGTGCAGCCATACGGCTACAGAGCCGTATGGCCGGCGTATTCTGGACCGAGGTTCGAAACCCGGACCGCAACTTTCTTCAACTTCGAGGTTTCTGTGAAAGCTGTATATCTTTCCTTTGTAGCCGTATGGCTGAGCTTCGGTGGATGAAAATGAGTAACTACTCCCTTATTACAATAACTGCTTCATACCCAGATACAACTTGCCCATGTACCCGGGTACAACTTGCGTCTGCAGTGAAGGTCCGCTCACATCCATGACCTACACACATTGTCGCTAGCCTGCAAGGATGTCAGCTGATGAAAGCGTTTCTAGTAACCTAAACAAACAATCAAAACGCGAAATAAAATTACGAGAACATGTATTTTTATATCTGTGACTTGTTTGGTAGAGTCACAATAAAATTCTCTTTTATTGCTGTGTTTGGTCAGCGTAGCAAAAACTGAACCCTGTTGGGCACGGGTTGTAGTTACCACGTTGTTGCCAACCATTTTTTTTTACTTATATAAAAATATCCTACTGAAATAATTTATGGTTTATGGTGTTTAACGTTTCTGAGCAACTCAGGCTGAGGGACACCGTAGTGGAGGGCTCCGGATCACTTCGACCACCTGGGGTTCTTTAACGTGCACTGACGTCGAACAGTACGTGGGCCTCTAGAATTTCGCCTTCATCTAAGTGCGATCTGGATTGAACCCGCGTCTGTCGAGTCAGCAGCCGAGCGCCATAACCACTGAGCCACCGCGGCAGCGTAAAAAAAAATTATATTCTACAGCTGTTATTAGAAGTCGGCTTCTGTTCCCTCTTGACAGCAAATGGCAGCTTAGGACACTCGATGATTGTGCGAATCAGACTATTAATTTCTCTAATATTGTCGCCGATAAACGGTCGAAGCACTCAAAACCAGCTTTAATTAGACATGCTAGGCGTCCAGGACAGCAGGGAGCTCGAGCGAGGAAGAAGACGAAAACCTCTAGCCCCTCGAGAGCGCAAGGCGTGGCAAGCCCAATCTAAAACAGTTCGGCCACGGTATGGCTCCACTGGACTGATTGGGACTGTGGCAATATATACAAAGGATTTCCATATTTTTTCCATTATACTGTGTCTGATGGTTGGACGCGGGCACTCTTAACACGAGAGATCCGACCTATTAAGACTTTCACTCTCCGAAGCCCAGACGTACGACGCACGGCCTCACCTTCGGCTGACGTCGATCGATCGGAGCAGCATTCAAATGATTATGCGTCCTCGCGGTTGAGGAAAACTAGGACGGTGAAAAGCAAAAGCCACGCGCTTGCCCTGGAGCACAGGGCCTAGAAACGCCGTCGCATGCTGTGATGGAAGTACGTTTTATGACGTGACCAGACGTAATTGCTTCCAGTTCCTCGGCGCATGCGAATACGCACAATCAGTGCTCGTTGCACGCCATGTCTGACGCAGAAGACTACGCTTAACGCTGTGGAACCGATGCAGCTCCATAGAGGCAGTCGCAAGCATGCATGCCACTGTATGTGCTTTCAACGATGAGATGTGCACAAGCTGCTGTCCCTTGCTCCTTGCTCCAACTAGTGTTCTGCATGCATCGTTTGGAGCACCAAATGTTTTCTTTTGTGTAAAATCGCAATTGCCTATATACACACCCTACACGGTGCCTCAGTTGCTTTCGCCTTCGACTGTTAATGCCAAGGTCACGGGTTCGATCGATTTCGGCCACGGCAACCGTATCTTATGGAGACGAAACGCATAAGGGCTGGTTTATGGGTTTAACTGGCGGCCGTATCGCCATCGAGACGAAACGCATAAGGATTGCTTTATTGATTTAACTGGCGGCCGTATCTCCATCGAGACGGAACGCATAAGGATTGGTTTATGGGTTTAACTGGCGGCCGCATCTCCATCGAGTCGAAACTCATAAGGATTGGTTTATGGGTTTAACTGGCGGCCGCATCTCCATCGAGTCGAAACTCATAAGGATTGGTTATGGTTTTAACTGGCGGCCGTATCTCCATCGAGACGGAACGCATAAGGATTAGTTTATGGGTTTAACGTCCCAAAGCGATTCATGCTGTGAAGGACGCCGTAATAGAGGCTTCGGATAATTTCGGCCACCTGAAGTCCTGAACGGGCATAAACACCGCACAATATATGGGTCTCTAGCATTCAGGCTACATCGAAATGCGAGCGCCGCGCCCGGGGTCGAACCCACGTCTTTCGGCCGGGTCAGCTGCCGAGCACCATAACCAGTTAGCCACAGCGGTGGCTAAACGCAAAAAGTGCGTGTGCTAAACGCAAAAAGTGCGCGTGTGCTGTGCTGTGTCAGCGCGTGTTCTTCAACTGCTGCAAAGATTAGTCCGGATCCTTCCACTACGGCGTTCACCAATAGCCGATGTGCCGCTTGCGGACATTACACCTTACAGTCCAAGCCTCTTACAAACTGCATGCCGCCTGTGCCTCTTTCTCAACAATGTAAACAGAAAGGAATAAAATGTAGTAAGCTGTTTTCTATCGCACACCCTTTCATGAAAGGGTGTGCTCTAAAGGTCAGCTTACTCCCTGTTTACTCCCATATAGGCGTAATACTGTTTAGTGTATGAGTGGTCTGGGCTCATGCATACTCTAAATAAGACTAAAATGGATGTAGAGGTTAGTCCGTAGCGGACTATGTTACCTCTACCATAGGGTACCAGAAATAGAGGCAACGGATAAAGGGGCGGTCTTCGCGTGATGGACGCGTAGAAAGTCGAAAGGTGGCGGAAAACCTGTCATCGTGCAAAGCGCGGCGGGAAAGCGCGAAACGCGTTATCTTAGAGCGCTGCCACACGGGCAGTTTCAATGGCGATCGAGTCAATAGCCTATCGAGTCAACGGAGTAGCGCAGAACTCCATCGAGATTTCGAGGGCCTTCGAGCGCTGCCCAAGGTTGCTAGCGTTGCTCCGAGCGGCGCCAAGCGCACTTTCGTACACGACGCATTTATTGTACAAAAGCATGAACAATTATTATTTGCATAAAATTTAATGCAAACAGCCTGTATCATTATTTTAAAATTTCATTAGTCTGGTTTTAAGTGCATTAAGCGCATTAATTTTGCGTTGCAGTCTTTGCGTTGCTTGCGTACTTAATGTTGACAACATGGCGGCACCCTGCCCGCCCGCTTCACAGAGATAACAGCTTCGTCGCTAATCCCTCAAAGCAATATCGTGTTCTAAGCTGTTGTATTCGCCTTCGATTTGCCCATTCTTACCCTCGCATAAAGTTTCAAGAGACAAATAGCTCTTGTTTTTCAGATATCATAGCAATTTCCCAGGTCTTAAGCCTGACGAAGCAGCGCTCCGACGCAGTTGTACTGGCTTGGTTTTGGCTCGTCTTGTATTATAGTGGCTACAGCAGTGTCTGCACATGTCCGTCGCGTACGTGCAATTAAAAGGGTTTTGAACGACTCGCGTATGCGTGTATTTCAGCATTTAGTATACATTTATCAAATATTTTTGTTATTTTTGCAAAATCCAAAGTAGCGATTGTGGCGCCACACATCCGTGGCGTAAGACACGAGAACCATTTCAATGGCCATTGAGATTTGCCGTGTAGCAGCGACGAGTTCGATGGCGATTGAGAATCTCGAAGACCCTCGACTCGAGGGTGATTGAAACTGGCCGTGTGACAGGGGTATTATTCTCAAATTACTCCGTATTCTCCTTTCCAAAAAATTCAATATAGACAGTAGCGCCTTGGTGCTTTTCGTTCATAGGAAACCTAATACTCGGCGCCCGTGTGCTGTGCGATGTCAGTGCACGTTAAAGATCCCCAGGTGGTCGGAATTATTCCGGAGCCCTCCACTACGGCACCTCTTTCTTCCTTTCTTCTTTCACTCCCTTCTTTATCCCTTCCCTTACGGCGCGGTTGAGGTGTCCGCCGATATATGAGACAGATATGCGCCATTTCCTTTCCCCCAATTATTATTATTATTATTATTATTATCAGTAATCACCACGAAGTAAGCGTCACACTAAATGGTGCCAGGATTCTAAATTGCGACCGAATTGTTTAAGAAGTGCCTCACTTCATATCAGGATAACTTTTTTTTATTCATTCATTCCCAGCACTTCCATACACCTAACTAATTTCAGTTGGCTTAATACTCCTGTATCTAATATATTTTAGCGAAACGGCTTTACATTTCTCAACCACTGTCATTGCTGTGTTCCGTTTACTGAGATGTGTCGCCAAAATTTTTTATATTTTCTTGCATGTGCAATAACTTTTAATTGCTCTCCGCTTCCCATTGTAATGCCCTCAGGCACTTATGGCAATAATATGTGTTCCATTTCATACTTTTTTCAACCTGCACGAACCAGTATGCTCTGCAGGATCCAGTCGTTGAAATCACCAAGGACGGCGGCGTTCGGCGCCTGACAGTATAATACGTGTCTGCGTGCGGGCCGCGCTGTTTGGAAGTCTGATATACTCACACGATGAATGCTGCGCGCATTTCCTGCGTCGGCTCGCACCTCTTCGGAAAGCGGTGACGTCGTTTTGTCGGTGATATCCTCGATTTCCCAACATTGCTTCCGTCAGTTAAGTGCTCGCTGTGACGTTCCGAGCGTTCTATCACGCCGGCAAGTCGACTGAGTGAGGATAATTACAGATTTGAAGAGGCCGGATGCCTTGGTGTACTCTAGCATTTCGATCCCGTGCTATCGACTTCGTTAAGAGCAGTCGTAACGTCAGACGCTTACGGAATCTGTTTACGTTCTCGAGGGTATAGCAGCTTGGGCCGTGTCGTGACGCATTTGGTGACGCAGAATGTGAAGTGGGTGCAGACGAAGGTGTTGACTTCGTCAATTACGCCAACGCAGACGACGGCACACGAGAACCGGACAAGAAATGTCTTCCGCTGTCCTTCTTCCGTTGCACGCTTCAAAACATTTAAATTATCTTGGCTTCTAAAGCCACAGAGTGACTTCACTGACTTCTAGTATAAATATTTTTTCCCACGATGGCTGGATTTAAGAAATACCCGGTTTGGAGTCGTCTACTAAAAACACGTTAAACCTACATTCACGGGCAGATGCAAATTCTGCGGGCAGTGTGCTGACCTATACCACGTGGTGTGGGCCTGCCAGTACAATGCACATATAGCCGTTAAAGGTCAGCCATCTAGGCAGGGCTGGGAGGCGGCCCTGTCCAGCTTGGACCTGGAGGCCCAGTGGGCCCTGGTCCAGAAAGCACAGGCAGCAGCGGCGGCCAATGGCGTCGCCGAATAGGGAGTGCACCCAGCGCAACATCCATCCCCACCTCCCATTCTAAATTCAGTACAGTGCATTAATAAATGTTTGCTCCTCCTCCTCCACTATGGCTGCCTATGTGGTACTTTGTCTGGGACAGATAGCGCCACCATCGGTGTTATGGTATGTAGTTTCTAAACTTTAACACAGAGGCGCAGACAAAGCTTGTTTCGGCGAGTTTGAACGGCTAGCCTAAAGCAAACGCAGTGGCCGGACTCCCAAGCACGCCCTCTCCACAATCTTGCTAACCCTGTTGGCAGCCGTTTTGGTAACGCCTCTTGATAGCCAGCTGTGACTTTGCAGGTAGAATGCTCAGTGTACTAAGCTGGAAACAGTCTTCTCACGTGATAAGCGCTACCATATGATGGCAGGCTGAGACAAGACTTTTTCAACCTTTTAATACGATGCGCATGGTCAGAATCACGGAAATATTCTTCTTAGACCAATTTCAATGACTGTTGAAACCGTGAGCTGTTAGTTTCGTGCCTGCTTTTTTTTTTGTGGAAACGTTCTCGGCAGTATCATGATGCATTGCAGAGAGTTAACATAACCCCCTTTCAACGCCTGCGGGCGAGCATATCGCTGCCAAAGACCCATATTCTGCCAATGGGGAACCTGCACTGCCAAGGTGGCACTGCAATTGTTCCATTCGGTGACTCAAAACTGCTTTTGTCAGAAGCTTGGGCCGCTGCAAACGCGAGAACACATTCTGCGCGATTAGATACCCGCGGTTGGCTGACAGCATTTATTTCCTAGCTTCTCTCGGCGTAGCCCAGATAGCTGACGCACGGCACGTGCGCCTTCGACAGAGCGCGGACGCCCACGCCAATAAGCGCCTGAAGATGGCGCGAAAAAGTACTACGAGTACTACCCAAAACTGCTTCCTCTTCTCGCTAGGCAGTGTGTTGTGGCGCTGCAATCGGCACCGCAAACTTCAGCGCAAGTTCCCCATACACTCTTCTGCAGGAAATAACGCTGTCAAATATTCCTAAAGTGGATTATTTTTGCATGGGCACCACCCCAAGTGCGTGCAGTATGCGCAGAGCTCGCCGCACGTGAGCGAAGCTCTGCAGACCAGTCCCGCTCCCTAGCCGTACCGTAACTCGCCCTTCGTCTCCGTGAAAACGGTTGTCGTCGTCGAGTGCTGTCACACGCGAGCGACTACGCTTATCTAATGTTACAAGCTACGCTTTATTCCGGCTCAGTCGGCCGGTAAGTGGTGAATACAGCGAATACCTGCAACGCTCAGCCGCGCGCGCCTGTCCCGACATGCATGCTGCGACTTATTGCTGCCTGAGCCGTTCCACCCGAAGGCAGGTGAAGTCTACGACAGCGGTGTAACGTAGACAAAGATCACGTGACAATACTGACGCGATGGCATGCTGCTACCCGTTCCGTGTCCCGTTCGGCGAAGAAACCACCGTAGTTGTCGTGTCGAGAAACTTGGGATTGGTCGAGAGGGTTGTGACGTTTGTTTTACTGTATAAATGTCGTTGTTGTGTTTTTGTGCTTCAGTTGCAACAATCCTTTGCTCATTTAACCATTGTTCGCGTTTTTCCTTTCTGTGACATCCCCCCTACAACAATGCCTACTGGCGATTTCTAGTACCATAATAAAATTAAAAAAACCACATGACCTCGAGCGGATAACTGAAGCACCCCGCAACGATTCCGCAACGCAAGTGATGACGTCCCTGCACAGTTCCTCATTAGTGTGCAGAGTCGTGACCCCACACCGCTATCGCGTTAATCGGTTCCCCGAATTAAAGTGTCCCTCGAATTTTTCACTCGTGACCATAATAATATTAATAATAATAATAATAATAATAATAATAATAATAATAATAATAATTGGTTTTTGGGGAAGGGAAATGGCGCAGTATCTGTCACGTATATCGTTGGACACCTGAACCACGCCGTGAAGTAATGGATAAAGGAGGGAGTGGGAGATGGAAGGAAGAAAGGTGCCGTAGTGGAGGGCTCCGGAATAATTTTGCCCACCTGGGGATCTTTAACGTGCACTGACATCGCACAGCACGCGGGTGACACGTGCTGCAGTTTTCGTGTATGTCCTTCCGGTTATAAGCGGTACGCTTCCAGTACAACGCGTTTTAAAGCGACAGCTTTACTGGCCGCGAACTTGCGAATTTGCCGTGGCGGTGCTTCGAGGAGGCACATGACGTCACAACGCGCGCCTCGCCGCGGATATTTTTTTCTCTCTCTCACTCCCTAGTCACTACTGCGCACGCGCCACTAGTAGCACCCAGCCACATGTGTTCCGCCACTGCGCAGCGCCGCGCCTTTCCTCAAAATAATAATAATTGGTCCGCAAAATGCACCTTTCAATTTTCAGTTTTCTCTTTCTTCTTTCCCTCCCTTCTTTTTCTCTTCCTTTACGGCGCGGTTCGGGTGTCCACCGAGATATGTGAGACGGTTACTGTGCCATTTCCTTTCCTCAAAAACCAAACAAAACGAGTGAGCCGACGGCGTTCATAGAGTTCATCGGCGTTGACAACTTTGCAAAGGCCGTTCATTTTCACGAAAGGAAAGGCGCACAACCGGCTCCGTGGGTCAGTGGAGACCTCAATCTCGCTTTCGCTTTGTATATCTTGGATTAGCTGAGCTAATCCATATTTTTTTTAATTCGTTTCCTGATGTTTGCATTAGTATAAGCACCCTCCGCGGTGCTTATACCAAGTACTTATGGCGTTCGGCTGCTGAGCACTACGACGCGGGGTCAAGTCCCGACCGCAGTGACCACGTTTGCATGGAGGCGAAATGCAAAAGATGTCCGTGCACTGTGCCATGCCAGCACACGTTACTAAACCCCACGTGATCTAAATTAATCCTGGCCCCTCGACTATAGCTTCCCTCTTAACCCATGTGTCACACCGGCACGTTAAACGCAATAATTTACAATTTCTTGCTTTACTGCGAAATTCTGCGGGCCCGTGCACTCTGCGATGTCAGTGCACGTTAAAGAACCCCAGGTGATCGAAATTTCCGGAGCCCTTCACTACGGCGTTCCTCGTAGCCTTAGAGTCTTTGGGGCGTTAAACCCCCGTAAACCATCTACCATCTTTAATTTCCTCCTTACTGGCTTCCTTCACGCACGACGCCGTTGACATGAGAGCGGGACAGTTACTGTACCTTTCCTCTCGTCATAACCAATTTCGTTCACAAAGTGCTACGGTGCTCTAATGCCAATGTTATTAATGAGAAAATGAAATGCGCAGTTTTTTCGTCTGCTGAACCACCCGGTGACGAATAGGGGTGAAGATGGAAGTGAACAGAGTCAGAGCCGTCATGGTGGAAGACTCTGACTGTTTCTTATGCGACAGCATAGAACCCTCGTTAGAAAGAAACCCGGCGACCGCCGTCCTCACACCTGGCAGGTAGGGAGAATGGCGAAAGAGATGGTGGAAGGGAAAGGAGGACAGTCGGCAGGTGTGCCCACCTGCTCGCCCACCTCTCTCCCTCTCTTTGACTAAGACCACGGTGTAAGAATACCATACTGAGGTGTTGACACTCTTCCCCCGCCGCACGCGAGAGCGCCGCCCGCTCGCGGCCACAATATGTTCTGGTGGGGGGCCTTGGAAACCGGTCCGACCGGTCACCAACTTAGAGGGCGCTGCGAAATGGGGTCCCACGCTAGGCGGCTCGGTCCGGCGTGGCCCGGCAGTGCGCACGTGTTTTTGCCTCGTTTTGGAGTATGCGGCTGCTTGCTGTGCTGTTTTAAACAAGTTCCTTTATTTTAGACCAAGACCTTGTGTTTGGCTATCGTCGGCAGAGTAGCCCACAGCTGGTGAGTGCTGCGCTGAGTGCTGCGCAATGGGACGAAAGTGCTTCGTGCCGAACTGCAATTCGGGCTACCGGACTTGTGTGGAGCGTGTGACATTGTTCAAAGCTCCGTCCGACAATGTTCGTTTGGATAAGTGGAGACTGTCTACTGGGACACAATTGATGGTGTTCTTGACACCTACACCATTACTTTTCCATGTGATGAGCACAAGGAAGAAACAGTGGCTCAGTTGCTGCACTGCTATGTTAGCATGCGGATGAGGCAGCACTGCAGGCACGTTAACATGAGCATGAAAAAGGAGACTCAAGAAAAAAAGAAACTGGCAAAGCTTTGTTCCTCTTAGCCGCAATTTTCATCATATGTTCCTCTATGCCAAAGTTTTTGCGACTTTTTCTGCTTACGTTAGACGGAAAACTGCTGTTACCGCGCAGTGACACTGTGTATATCTTGAATATTTCACCCAGTTACTGCATTTTTTGTTTGCACTGTGCATATGGTGTGCAATAAAGTTCTGAAATTTTTCAATTCGTTTTTTATTGTGAGAGTACATGACAGTGTGACCTTCTGAGATGGTGATTTCCTTATATTTTTTCACCTCGTGAGTTTCGAAAGCGTACTTGGCTGAACGTTGACCCCTGCATACTTGAGTCCTTCAAGAGCCATTTAGCCTCCAGTGGAAAGGAGCTTATTGAAAATTACGTCTGTTCTATGATAATATGCATCGGAATAAAAATGCCGTTTTCTCAAGCTTTCGTGTTGGGTTATGGTTCATGATCCGACGCGCCCTTGCATCCCGTCTGGTACATTTCCGGCGTGAGAAAGTTTTTACCTAATACGCAGCCTCTTCACTACTTCAGTCGTAAATAGCCGCGCTATACTAGTGCGCTGCATCTTGAAAATTAGCGCACTCAGCGAAACAACGTTTGAACGATCTTCATACAGAGTGAAAAAGCAACGATAAGCGTGAAGCAAAAACTTTCTGGTGCCATAATAATCTGCCCTTGTGAACGGAAAAGGGCACGATCACCCCCACTTATATTTATTATGCTTAGATCTATGATTAGATCGAATGATTTATGAATTGAACGAGAAAGCGAAACGTGAATGAGCCATCGCGCAAGATAATCGAGTGCTGCTCGACCGAGTTCATATCATTAACTGCTTTGCACGAAATAATTTCACGCAAACAAAATTTTTAGACTGGCACACTACTAATTTTAATTCCAAGCTGCGAACTTCTTTAGCGTTCTCAATTCAATTCACGCCCACAAAGCGAAAGTCGAGCTTTGGCAGCGGAATCTCAAGGCGCCAGCACCGCTCAACTGGGCCCACTGACATCGGCGCCATCTGTCGGCTTGCAGCCGAACTGCAAGGCGCGCTCCGCCGCGGCCGAGCATAATGGGACGCTCCAGCGGGCGCAGTGTCAACACCTGAGTATTCTTGCACCGTGACTAAGACTGATGCAGCAGAGGTTATTGTCACAAGCAGAGGTGGCAACCTCATGAGGTCGACCTCAACCTTACGTCGTGAGGTGAGGCGAGGTCGGCGACGGCCCGAAATTTCGTGAGTGAGATCAGCAAATCATACCTCAACCTTACGCGTGAGTTTGAGGTTGAGTGAGGTCGAAATTTTGAGGTCGAGGCTTTTTGCAGCTGCTGCGGCTCACTTCGACGAGTGCCGCTTCCGAAACGGAGTTGCAGCGCACCGCCGCAATGTTCATACAATGACGGTTGGTGTTCGGTTTCCCCCGTTTGGAGAACCGGATGCTGCCGTCCGCTCTTAGCTTTTGCTGCTGCGCCGTTATGTCCGTTCAGCCCGAGCCTACAGGAAGACGCACCCCTCCTGTCATCCTGGAAGGAGTGCTGCTGTCACGGCACGCCACTACCCCCCCCCCCCCCCCCTTCCCCCGCTGGCCTAGTAGCCTGCGTGCCCGTCGGCTCAAACTCCCAGGAGCGCGCAAAGCAGATAACTCACGTTGACCCGCGGCAGCTTTGTCTGATGCCGCGAACAAATAAGTTCAGTGCAACGTACAGGCACGGTATAAATTCGTCGCAGCGCGGATGGCCCCAAACAAGACTGCTTCGTGTTCATGCTCGTTGCCGGAGCTGACGTCACGGCTCTTGCCTTGCAGTCGAGTAAAGGGATCCTGCTGTACATTACAAGCTGACTTAACAGAAACTGGAGCAGTCGACACAGGCGAGGAAATGTGATTCAGGTGGTTCTTAAGAAAAACACATGCTGATTCGATGAAAAGAGAACGAAGCCAGAAAAATCTGTATAACACCGTCGAACCTTTTGATTGGTGTTTTCCCCTTTCGAACTTCACAATAATTCTGTATATTCCCGTTCCGTAATGTAAGCCGATGCAAATATAATTTCACTTTTATATTCTTCCAAATAACCCCTCTTTGGTCTCCTATTCCATGTTCCTTCTCGGAAATTTACATATTATGCCGAAACACCGCAGCACGCGGCGAACGTACCAGCATTGCGGTGTTATAGCGGTAAAATATGCAAAACTTTAATTAATGTATGATGATGTGGTGCTGGTTCCTTTTCCTTTTTTTTAATGAAGATGTGTGAATAGAACCGATTATGAGCTGGCGCTGTGCGGCCGAGTCGATGTTTCAAACCTTCTAATATTGCGTTTAATGGGGCACACTATTGTGAGCTTCTGTTTTTACTGTGCGTTTTTTGTTTGTAAGTCTGTAATCATTCTCATTGTATTTTTTTCTTTGCTCGTACGGGATCAGTTAGGTGCCGCTATTTTAATAACTAGTCATTACAGTGGTACCATCATCATTTTGGCTTCCCTGTCTTACAGGATTCTCAGAATTGTTTTTTAGATTAAAAACTTCTTAATTGCTTTTTTTGGTTTTCTGAGGTCGAGCAGCCGACCTCAACCTCGAAATTTGAGGTGGAGGTGAGGTTGAGTGAGGTCGCCAGTGGCCTAAGGAAAAGTGAGGTGAGGGGCGCCCCAGAAGACCTCAACCTCAGCTGATGAGGTTGAGATTGAGTGAGGTCGGCAGATTTTTTTTAAGTTGAGGTGAGGTCGAGATTTTTTAGGTCAAATGCCCACCTCTGGTCAGCATCTATCACACTAAAATCAGAATGATAATAGAATACCACAGTTGTAATAGAATCAGTAATGTAATAAAACTGCAATTGCAATGTACTCATAACTGTAACAGATTGGCTAGTTCCTTCGCGGTGGCTCAGTGGTAATGATGCTCGGCTGCTTGCCCGAAAGACGCGGGTTCGATCCCGTCCGCAGCGCTCGAATTTCGATTGAGGCAAGATGCTACGTAGGCCGGTGTACTGCAGTGGCGTAACCAGAAATTTTGTTCGAGGGGGGGGGGGGGGGGGGGCTCATGTTGCAGCGCGGCCTCCTCATAGAATTTGGGGAAGGATCAAACGCAACAATAATAACTGCATTGCCATTGTCATTGGCAGTGCCATTCCGCATTAGATAACGCTACGCACTGTCTAGACAAGGAAAATATGTATTTTTAAAATAAATGATTAGAAAACATAAAATTGAGCAGGGGACAAGACACAGCAGAGAAGGAAACAGGACGAGCTCGTCCTGTTTGCTTCTCTTCTGTTTCTTGTCCCCTGCTCAGTTTTGTCTTGGGTCCCCTTATCGTTCACTCGTGGCAGGCATAACTGATACCAACGCTTCCATGTTTTTGCGTATTAATTAAGTAAATAAAATATCACGCGAAGTCTACAACTATATCGGTCCTGAACCAGCAAAGCAGTGCATGCCGCTGATATGAAAAACGTAAAGGCCATGAAATTAGCAAGCAGACGACAAATATTTTAATGAATGTCGTTCAAGAAACTTTAGCTTTTTGTACATTTGCAACGGCCAGGGAAAAATCTCGATGACGCTGTCCTTAGTTCCAGTGTACTGCGCAGCAGAAGCTGTCACCGGTCACGTATTGTGAGTAATTGCACCGAAATTTTAGTCGCAACAGCGAGCCATCGATAGGCCCTTGAAAGTTTGTGCTAAAATGGGGCCCCTTGCGTTACATGACTCCAGGTGCATGGGAGTTTCCACCAAATCCAACCCGAGTTAGCAATGTTCGCGCCAAAATGTATTTTCTAGTTTGAAATACACTTTATAGGTGGCTGGCAAAATCCAGAATGACTTCCGGCACTGGTGGTTGTTTTGGTCAGCGGCTGAAGCCCCATAAGCTCCGCCCCCTTCCCCCCTGGCTACGCCCCTGGTGTACTGGGCAAAGTGAGTGCACGTTAAAGAACCCCAGGTGGTCGAAATTTCCGGAGCCCTTCACTACGTAGCCCCACATTGAGTCGCTTTGGGAAGTTAAACCACCATAAACCAAACCAGACTGGCGAACGAACATGTCCAACACTCTCTTGGACAAAAATTTTGAATAATAGAAAACTGTCAGTTGCTGTTATGAATGTGTTGGTCCATTATTCCGATGTGCTGAAAAATCTTTCTTTTGAAGTTTTACTTCGCTCTCATCGAGCAGTTATGACCGCCTTAGAAAACCAATTGGGAACGCTTTTGACGATAAGGAAAACGTAATATCACAAAATTCACACCTTTCGACCGGAGATCTGGGCATATATTAGTTGTAATGTTGAAATAATACAGTAAATGACAAAATTGCGTTAATAAATACTTTTCACCTTTGAAAAATTGTTTTGTCCAGAATTTTAGGCTATAATAAATAAATTATATCGCATTTACTTCGCACCAATTTAATTCATCGCCGCCCCCCCCCCCCCCCCCCCAAACTGTATTATTGGCCAGCTGAGGCTCTTTAAAAACAAGCATTCGCATTCACCTTCTCGGGACATGCCTCTGTCGAGAAAGCTTCTGTATACAACTTAACGTTCACAAAGCAAAGCTTCTTGTTTTTCTTGGCTTAGCACTATCGGCGCTCGCGCCTTCCTCCGCGATGTTCGCCCAGCACGCTTGCAGCCAGCACACGCAACGGCCGCACTCGGTAACAGGCTGGGATAGGAGGCGAGTTACCCCGGCGCGGACGCTATATTTAAACGCGGGAAGTAATCCAAGCAGAAGTGCAGGCAGAATTTCAATCAGGCACGCTTGGCTCGTGTGGTTGTCAACCCGGAACGCTCTAACCGGTCCGTTGTTAGCCGTGCGGCGAGCAAGAGAACGGGGCGGAATGTTAAAGGGACAGTGCGGTAAAGTTCATTTAAGTTTTCTTCTGGGTAAAATTTCTTAGGTTTGCCTCTTGTGGCAGTGTTAACGTCCATTCGGCAGCAAACAAGCATTTATTGCTGCGAAGTTTGAAGTTATAAAAGGGAGGACGAGGTAAACTTTGCTAAAGAAGAGGTCTTAGGCGCGGGTTGGGGTGACGTTACCCTCCCAGCGGGGGGCTCCTCTACTATGCCGGACGCCAGGTGGCCGACCTACGGGGATATCTTTCCCGCCACCAGATTCAAACTCTTGTCTTCGGCGATGACGTCAACATCGTTAGGTGCACCGTGATCTATGTAGGGAAGTGTATGGAGGTGTGGTCTAGCCTCAGAGATTTGCGAACAAAAGCACTTGACGCCATCGCAGTTTTCTTGTGAAAGTGGTCGGTGGCGGCGGCGACACCTGTATTTAACCTTTCTGGCATTTTATATCTTAATGAATTCTCCGATTTTAGTGTAAGCTGGCCTCTTTCTCGTTAAAAAAGAGTAATAGACTGATTTACTTCATCATCAGTTTGGCTTCATGCAGTGTGCCCAGGTGGCACCAAAACATTTTAGCAATGTTAGTTCATGTACTGGCCAAACGTTACTTCAGTGGTTTTAATATCGGTTTTTTGTAGCTTTTTTAAAACGTTACAAATAAGCAATGGAAAAACCTTTCCCTAACCTTCATTAAACATTTACAAAAAACATAAATGCATAATTCTTGAGATCTTGAGGTAAAACTGTGCGAGCTTGCAGGCCCGCAAGTTGTGAAGGTGCATAAATTCATCAACACTTCCCAAGTATCAACGGGGGCGACATTCGAGCCCCGTAATACATCACAACCAACGCGTGCAGCTCATGCACTCGGCTCTGAACGGAAACAATGGATTCAAGCTTATAAACCCACTGCTGAAGAGTGTTGCATGAGTTATAGTGCCGAATGGGTAATAAGAAGTTTTCTAACAAAATAATCGCGCTGTGCATGTAATACATTCAACGAGGTTTAGGTGAAAAGTATACTATTAAATATACTGATAATTATTGACATAAATATATTTGTACTTGAAAAACATTAATTAGTGTGAAAACAGTGTGAAAACAGTGGGAAAAGTTCTGGGACACTCTGCTTTAGATATGTTTGTAATTTTGCTTTAGTTATGGATTAAACAGTCTAATACGACAACATTTAGGACACTGCATTATAGAACACAGGTTAGTTGGAACTAATGTTTATGATGCAACAAATAGTTTTACTTGTTAGTTTGACATTACAACATTTCGAAGTTAACATTAGTGCATCGTTTGCATTGAATTTTTAAAAATGTTTAATTTACAACATGTAATGATATTTGTTCATTTTGCTAGCATTAGCGTAAAGTTCGAACGTAACATGTAACGTTACTCCAACTTAGATAACAATTTTACATCCTTCTAATATTTGATGCTACCTGGGTCACTTCAATCACGCTGCTTGGTTTGTTAATACGGTGTTACGGTAAACAAGATTTAGAAAGAAATATATGGAGGCTTTCTGCGTGCTAACTTCAAACGCTCCTGCATACCGTCCCAAGGAAATTTTTGTTCAGGTGAGCGCCTTTTATTGGGAACTCTGATAGTGAGAGAAAGATCAAACTGCTGTGCAATTGTCGCTATGGCTCGTTCCACATCGAGTGGAAAAATCTTGGATTTTTCACAGCGTTACTTCATTAATCACAATCTAGCGGATCCAGCCGCATAGTAACAAGCATGTTCGTAATAGCCGCAGTTGGCGGCGTGCCACCCGCCAGGCGCCGCAGCTATGTACACGTGCAAGTGCCGCAGCTATGTACACGTGCAAGCGCCACTACATGAATGCTCAAGCTGCGTGCCGCCGCTTGAACCTGCAGCAGTTGCACAACAAGTCGCAGTTTCTGGCCCGTCGCCTTGCCGGGCATGCTTTGATATTGTCATCCGCAACCCGACCACCATCTGTGCGAGCGTGACTCGGCCAGTAGGCATTTCTAGGTTCAGAGGAGCAGTTCTCAATGAAGGATCACCTAGACGGGTTGATGTTTTGCGTCAGCTAAGTCGAGCCATGCGGGGTTTCATTGTCTAAAGGGATGACAGGTACGCTAATTGCGATTCTGTTTGCCGCCCTGCGAAGGTTACTAGAATTCTTTTCTTTCTGTTTGTTTCGCCTCTTCCGGTATGTTTATAAAATTAGAAACAGAAAATCTCTTCCTGCATTCCGGCTTGGTCGGCCGACTCTAGCAACAAAGTGATAGCTAACCAGCTAACAATTTTAGTTGGGCACAGATAACGAGTATTACAGCCATGTACCAGAAGAAAAAAATGACGTTCGATTTCCGTAGTTAGGCCAAATGCAAATTAGGTGTGCTAGCACTGTGCGGCCATTGTTTTGCGCTGTTTATCTCTGTATTTCGTTGTTTATCGCGGTTATTCTTTGTTATTCTTTATATTGCTATGTGATTAAAATGGTATGTCAAGTGCATTCTGTGTGCTGTGCGTATTTGCAGGGCGAGGGTGAAGCACAGTAGACAAAATACACAATGTTTATTACAGTAGTTCTATGCATGCATATCAGTCGCGGTTACACTTAGGCTACAAAGACTGTCTTGGGATCGGTGAAGTAGTTTGACGCAAATCGCAGGTTTTGTCTGAAACACTGAATCTACGCAGCTTTTCCACTGCGTAGTAATCATTTACGTGGGCGTAACCAGATGCAAATTACACACGGCGACCTATATATGCATAAATACACCTGGGCAGGTCGCCAACAACCCGGTGGGCAGGTTGCCACCTGCCAAACGACTTTTTTCGTGATTGTGGGCTTGAGCCCTAGCGCATTACGAAACATTGAGACAATGGACGCAAGTATAGGGCCTGTCATAATCCCAACCATCAAATAGTTCTCAACTTCTTTTTCTTTGTATCTCGCACAGTGGAAGCGCAGGCAAGATTATGCCGAATGGAAAGACGTACTTGAGTAAGGTCGCTCTGGGTGGCTGCTCTGGAGTAATCGGCCAGGAGGGAGTATTACCGTCGTCGATAGCTTAGTCCCGGTGCGGTTTCACAAGCCAAGAAGTAAATGAGGCCTTTCTGTGTAATAAGCCGGGGTGCGAACGTCTTTACAAGCTAGGCCTGTAACTGCGCAGTGTTATGGACGGCATAGACGCGACACAAAGTGTTCTGTTTCTAGTGGTCTAGCTGCTCGGGTTGAAATGGAGTCCTCTTTGGAAGTTAACTAATGCTTTCTCTGGATAATCACTGCGGCACAAAAACTTCTTACAGGCCTTTGAAAAAGAAAACCAGGGACACTTCCAGTACGTGCAGTACGTATATGTATAGTTACACTACATACAGAAAGATAGTGAACATTCGCTGTAAGGATTCGATTTAAAATTAAATTATTCACATGCACTGCATACCAGACCGCACTAATCGTTGAACGAATGCTTTTCATTGTTTTTGTGGGCCCAAGTGATAGTACGAACATTTCCATGAAAACAAAACACATCCAGCAAAAAAGAAACGGCACTTTGTCATCGAGCACGGTGGAGCGCCAAGCGGAACAAGGCGCTGAAGCATAACCAACAATTCTGGACAAAATCATCTTTGAACGGGCATCATTTTGCGAAATTTTCTGAAAGTTCGGCTTCATGCTTGACGCTGCTTACGGGTGATGTTCGCCTGGATCTGCGTTAACCGATTACTAAAAACGCTTCATGCTTAAAACATGTAGTCAGCAATAGGGATAAGATAATTTGGAGTGCTAAAAATTCATGAGGCTTCTATTACTGTGTTTTCACGGGTGATGAAGCAGGCATGTACTACTGCGATCCGGCTGCTATAAAAAAGACTGCATGCATTGGAAGCACAAGGGGTGATCAAACGTGAATGAATTTCTGCGCAGCAGGGACCTGGAGAGATCATAACAGACTCTCAGATACGGAAGCCATTTTATTGCTAGAATACATGCCACAAAATACAATTACTGGAGACGCCTATGCTTCAATAAGAGCGGTATTAAGGTAGCAGACAAAAGTAACCGCATTGGGAACTTTTCGGCAGGGGCATTGTTGCTCCGTGACTACGCGCCACCTCGCCAATCTCGAAAAAAGGCAAGCTGCTATCATTGAATGCGGCTTCGTAGAGCTCAACTATCCGGCCTACAATTCAGACCTTGTTCCGGATGACTACTCGCTCTTTCGTGACCTGAAGAAATATATGCATGGACAACGATTTCCTGGTGCTAATGCTGTCAAAGCAGCTGTGACAGGAATCGCCTGCAGCAGCAAGAAGTTTACAGTTACTGCGAAGGCATACGTTATCACGGAATCGAAGTTCAATAGGTGCGCGTAGGTTCCGTGAGATTGCATTTAAAAGTAGGGAGTTCAATTTTCTCCGTAAATTATGCTTTCATTTTCAGCCAGATAACTTATCGACACCCCTCGTATTACGGGCGTCAAGAACAACGATTGTACAGGATGTGTAGGCACTTGGGGACGCATTAGGAGGCATCTTGCGTTATATGATTCATAGAGAATACTCCGGTTTAAAAAAGAAAACGGACACTCCAGTGGAGAGTTTATGGAGAAAAAAATAACAAAATGAAAATTTTCCTCTTGTTTTGACGGCCATGGATACTTATCGACACCGCACGTATTACCGGGGTGCATTCTTTTCGTGCATTTTCTTGTGGCCTGTATTGCCCTCCCTGCTTGGTCTTCCATGACTTGAGTATGTTTTAAATAAATAAACAAGTTAATAAAGATAAAGCGGCTCATTTCTTCAATGTTCGTGCTTCTTTGCTAATTATAGCTTTCAACAGATAACACCTCGCGGCCTCCGCCCAATACTGGTGTCACTGCTAGTTGCCCATATCGCCCACGTGTTGCGAGATACAGGCTCCGACTGTCCAACTTGAGATGGCGACTCGGACCAGGGTCGGAAAGTGTTTCACTCCCTCATACAGCCCAGATATTCCAAGTTATCTGCACCACTACCAATTTTTGTTCGGTGCTTGCGCAGCCTTTCATTAATACAATCACCAGTTAGTCCTATATAACACTTTTCCACATGCATACTTCTTATACATGACTTGTTTTGCACCTAGCATACATTGTTCTCTGCTTGGTGTTGCAGTCTTTCTTCTTATCATCAGGCATCATTCGTGCGCAGAGACCTGCAAGCTAAACAGGGGGCAGAAAAAACCACGTTAATGCCTTGGCGCTCGGCGACTTTTATATTTTTTTTACATTGTGCGCCGCTTTGTGCAGCTACGGCACCACTTGAACTCTCTTTCTTCCGCAGTAGCCTAGCTTCTTTTCTTTCTTGGCCCTGCTATAAAATTCCTTCGACACAGACTCGGCCACTCCTCTCACCATTTCTGTTCGGAAGCCCGCACCAGAAAGGCGATTGGCCTTCGTCATGACACTAGCTGAGACAGTGTGGCTGCAACTTCTTTTTACAGCGTTTGTAAAAAAAAAGTATTAGCAATACTTCGCTTGACTAATTTCGACTGGTTAGAGTCGTACGGTAAGAGTTCTTTTTGAGTTCTATACGTGAGTAAATCCTGGCCAGCACACATGGCTTTCTCCTTAGAAGTTTTGCAGCAAGTCTAAAAAACGAATAGAGTTGTGTGTGGCTAGTTCGTGAGTGAATTTTAAATGGGGTGAACAGTGCCCAAAGGCACTCATGATGTGTTCTCCTACCAGTCGGTAGGAGTCGTTAGGTCCGCAGTTTAAAAGCAATAAATATCATCTACACATCTTGCAATTCGCACAACACGCGCGAGCGATCAAACTTAGCGAGGAAGATGTTACAAAGCACTGGCGCTACACTTGCTCTTATACAAATCCCAATTTTTAAATATAAAAACAGTTATTCAACTTCATAAGAGTCGATGACAGGTAAAACTCAAGGATCTCCATAAATTTCTCGCTTTGAATCCCGCAACGACTTTGAAAGGCCAATTCACAGAGTCGCCAATAAGTTCTTTCACCGCGGGAAACAGATCGTCGTGAGGGATAGATGCCCACTGAGAATGCCCAGTTAGCTCTTAACACTTCTTGCTGAAGTTCCTCAATGAGTGCTACACAAAGTGTCGTCAGGTGTCAGGCTGTTCAGATGGCGTTGAAGGCAACCACCGACGACCTTTTGCCACGAACCCTCTTCTGTAATGACGGCCCTCAGCGGTACCAACGGCTTATGTGTCATGGCTGAGAAAAACACTTTCAATGTATTCTGCAATTAACGCGTTCATTCATTCATTCTGCAGCGGATTTCACTTTGGTCAGCTTTTTCCGTGTGCGCTTAAAATGCTTTTCCAGGGCTTCAGCGGCTTTTTTCTTTAAACCGCCCCTTAGGCAGCACCACAAACCGACCTTCTTTGTCCGTCTGTAGTAGAGCCAACTCCGAGTCATGGAAAAAGTTTACCACCGTGCAGTGGCCTTGCTCCTTTCTTCACCCAGAAATGGTGATGAGAGTGGCCGAGTCTCTGTTGAAGGAATTGAATGGCAGGGCCAAGAAAGAAATGAAGGCTCCTGTGGACGAAAGGAATAGAGTTTAAGTAGTGCCGTATCTGCACAAAATGGCTCACAATGCAAAAAAAAAGTCGCCGAGCGCCAAGGCGTTAACGTGGTTTTCTCTGCCCCTGTTAAGTTTTCAGGTCTCTGCGCACGAATAATGCCTGATAATAAGAAACCCTGCAACACAAATGTGTGCTAGGAGCAAAACAGAAGTCATATACGAGATCCCGCTGACGTGTGGAAAGTGCTATATACGACAGACTGGTGATTGTATTAATGAAAGGCTGCGCAAGCACCGAACAAAGATTGGCAGCGGTGAAGATGGCAATCTTGCCTTGCATTGTAGTAGATGTCCCGGGAAGTGTTCCGCTCGTTTCAATCATGTAACCAAGTTCAGGCCACTGGAAAACAAGAAAGGCGAGTGAAATTCTTGAGGCATATCTGATGGATAAACATGGTGATGCTTGCGTCAGTTCCCCGTCGATTGGTCTGACAACGAAAGAGATTGACTGCTTCAGTGATAAAACGTAGGTTGTCTGTTTTGGCTTGGCGCATGCGTGACGTTTGCTCTACGGAATGTGCAGTTGTTAGGCCAGCCTTGTCCTGTGTAGATTCTCCTCTTGTTCCTCGTATTTTTTCGGCAGGTAAAAAATATTCTTCGACACCTTAACCGCGCCGTGTGGGAAAGGAGGGACTGAGAGAAGACAGGAAGAGAGCTGTGCCGTAGTGAAGGGCTCCGGAATAATTTCGACCACCTCGGGATCTTTAACGTGCACTAGCTGGCATCGCACAGCACATGGGCGCTTTGCGTTTCGCCTCCATCGAAACGCGGCCACCGCGGTCGGGTTCCAATCCAGGTACCCCGGATCAGTAGCCGAGCACTCTAACCACTGATCACCGCGGCGGGTGCTCGGGAAGTAGAAGACGATGAAGTAGCAGTCGAAAAATGCGCGCTGCCCGGGCCATAGCCGGTCTCGAGAGCGCGCTCGAGCGCACGCGCCCCACTCGAGAACGGCCGTGCCCGGGCTTGCATCTCGCGCTCTGCTGTGTTCTGTATTCTGCCCCTGTATTCGGTGCTCCTGTTGGCTCTGCTCGGCGTTCTAAGCCTACGAGATACCTGCTACCTGGAAAGATCTTCGAGGCCGTAAGTCCACCGGCTGACGTTTTGTTTCGCTAGCGATTGTGGTTCCCTAGCGGTCTCCGTAAGCATTCACGAGCAGCGCAGCGACGAGACGGGGGCGTTTGTTTTCGCTCGCGCGGCACTAAGAGCTCTTTGGTCCCTGAGGGCTCCTGGAGCTTCCGATGTGCGACTCGTAGGACGAGTGTCCCCGCTGTCGCTTCACGGCATCGGGCGCGTTGGCCCGCAGGAGCTTCCGTCGTCGGAGCCTGTGCGCGAAGCATGCACCGGCGGCCGACACTCGGAGCTGCAAAGGGCTGACCCCCGTAACATGTGAGCTAGCACCTCTGCCGTCGCTTGCAGGGTCATGAGCGGCTGACTGCCCTGCTGGCCCTGTGCCTCTGCGCTTGTCACCGAGGTCCGCCGAGGTCACGGCGGGTTTCGTCCGACGGACACCCGCTGCGATCGGACGCCCAGAGAGCTCGCGGATGCGTCGGCTTTTAGCTCCCAAAAGCGTTTTCCTTTTCTGGCGGCGGCAGCAACGGAGCAGCGCGTTGCTTGCAGCTATGCGTCAGCGTCGTCTTCAAGCGTGCGCCGATGCGATCGCCGTCAGCTGCTCTCGAGCGGGTTTTTATGAAGGCTGCGTTTTTATGGAGGCAAAACGCTAAGGCGCCCGTGTGCTGCGCGATGTCTGTGCACGTTAAAGATCCCCAGGCGGTCGAAATTATTTCGGAACCCTCCACTGCGACACCTCTTTCTTCCTTTCTTCTTTCACTTCCTCCTTTATCTCATCCCTTGCGGCGCGGTTCAGGTCTCCAGCGATATATGAGACAGATACTGCGTCATTTCCTTCTCCCAAAAAACGCTTATTAGTATTATTATTAAAGGAAATGGCGAAGTATCTGTCTCACATATCGGCGGACAACTGAACCGCGTCGTTAGGAAAGGGATAAAAGAGAGAGTGATAGGAGAAAGGAAGGAAGAGATGCCTAAGTGCAGGGCTCCGAAATAATTTCGACCACCTGGAGATCTTTAACGTGCACTTGCATCGCACAGCAGACGGGAGCCTTTGCGTTTCGCCTTCATCAAAACGCAGCCACCGCGGTCGGGTACCGAACCCGGGAACTCCGGATCAGCGCCCTAACCACTGAGCCTCCGCGGCTGGTTACTCGCACTTGCAAACCTTGTAATACGCTTTGCAGACTGCCTCTTCTGAGTAACAAAAGAGCGTTTTGCTGCGATGAGGTAGTGTGTTAGGTTAGCCAGGCAAAACAGCCGTGACGAACGCTGCTTTCGCCTTTGGCGTCTTTAGCTCCCTAAGCACGCGCAGCGCCGGTTGTGTTCGGACGCTTTGCGAATGCTACAGTCATAGGTGAGACCATGCTCCCCCACCCACCGGGAAGTAGAAAATTGGAAAACTGGTTGTTGGGGCAAGGAAATGGCGCAATACCTGGCTCACATATCGGCGGACACCTGAACCAAGGCTGAATGGTGGGCCAGTTGGTATGACATGTCGAAGAACAATTTTTACCAAGTGAAAAAATACGAGGAACAAGAGGAGAACCTACACAGGACAAGGCTGGACCAACAATTAACATCTTTTATTGTGCTCATTCCATAGAGTAACCGTCACGCATGCGCCACGCCAAAACAGACAACCTACGTTTAATCACTCAAGAACGCAATCTCTTTCGTTGTCAGCCCACTCGACGGGAAACTGACGCAAGCATCACCATGCTTAGTTATCAGATAGGCCTCAAGAATTTCACGTGCCTTTCTTGTTTTTCCTTGGCCTGAAATGGTAACATGATTTAAACGAGTTGAACGCTTCCCGGGGCGTCTACTACAATGGAAGGCAAGATTGCCATCTTCACCACTACTGGTTTTGGTTCTGTGCTGGGGCAGCCTTTGATTAATATAATCACCAGTCTGTCCTATATAACACTTTCCACACGTCAGCGGGATCTTATATATGACTTCTGTTTTGCACCTGGCATACGTTTTTCTCTGCTTCGTGTTGCAGTGTTTCTTATTATCATCAGCCATTATTCGTGCACAGAGACCTGAAAGCTTAACACGGGCAGGAACAACCACTTGAACGCCTTGGCGCTCAGCGACTTTTTTTACATTGTGGGCCACTTTGTGCAGATACGGCACCACTTAAACTCTTTCTTCCGCTGTAGCCTAGCTTCTTTTCTTTTTTGGCCCTGCTATAAAATTCCTTCAACACAGGCTCGGCCACTCCTCTCACCTTTTCTGTTGGGAAGCCCGCACCAGAAAGGCGATTGGCCTTCGTCATGACACTAGCTGAGACAGTGTGGCAGCAACTTATTTTTACAGCGTTTGAAAAACAAGCCTTAGCAATACTTCGCTTGACTAATTAAGGGTGGTTACAGTCTTACGGCAAGAGTCCTTTTTGAGTTCTAGGTGAGTAAATCCAGCACACTTTGCTTTCTCCTGAGAAGGTAGTAGCAAGTCTAAAAAACGAATGGAGTTGTGTGTGGCTAGTTCGTGAGTGAATTTTAAATGGGGTGAACACTGCCTAAAGGCACTCATGATGTGTTCTGCTACCAGTCGGTAGGAGTCGTTAGGTGCGCAGTTTAAAAGCACTAAAAATCATCTAGATATCTTAAAATTCTCACAACATGCGCGAGCGCTCAAACTTAGCGAGGAAGATGTTACAAAGCACTGGCGCTACTCTAGCTCCTATACAAATTCATTTTTTTACTATAAAAACAGTTATTAAACGTCACAAGAGTCGAAGACAGGTAACACTCAAGGAGCTCCATAAAATTCTCGCTTTTAATCCCGCAACGACTTTGAAAAGCCAGTTCACCAGAGTCGTCAGCAAGTTCCCTCGTCGCATGGAACAGATCGTCGTGAGGGATAGATGCCCACTGAGAATGCCCAGTTAGCTCTTAACACTTCTTGCTGAAGTTCCTCAATGAGTGCTACAGAGTTCTTTATCGCGAAAAGGTCGTCAGGTGTCAGGATGCTCAGATGGCGTTGGAGGTAACCACAAACCACCTTTTGTCACGAACCCTCTTCTGTAATGACGGCCCTCAGCGGTATACCTACGGCTCATGTGTCTAGAGAAACACACTTTCAGGGCATTCTGCAATTAACGCGTTCATTCATTCATTCTGCAGCGGATTTCACTTTGGTCGGCTGTTTCCGTGTGCGCGTAAAATTCTTTTCCATGGCTTCGGTGGGTTTTTCGTTAAACCGCCCCATAGGCAGCACCACAAACCGACCTTCCTTGTCCGACTGTAGTAGAGCCAACTCCGAGTCGCAGAAAAACTTTACCACATTGCGGAAGCCTCCTTTCTTGACCCAGAAATGGTGAGAGGAGTGGCCGAATCTGTGTTGAAGGAATTGGATGGCAGGGCCAAGAAAGATAAAGCTACTGCGGAAGAAAGGTCGAGAGTTCAAGTGGTGCCGTATCTGCACAATGTAAAAAAAAAGTCGCCGAGCGCGAAAGCGATAAGGTGTTTTTTTCTGCCCCTGTTAAGCTTTCAAGTCTCTGTAGTGAAGATGGCACTCTTGCCTTGCATTTAGTAGATGCCCCGGGAAGTGTTCCCCCCGTTTCAATCATGTAACCATTTCAGGGCACTGAAAAACAAGAAAGGCACGTGAAATTCTTGAGGCATCATCATCATCATCATCATCAGCCTTACTACACCCACTGCAGGGCAAAGGCCTCTCCCATGTCTCTCCAATTAACCCTATCCTTTGCCAGCGGCATCCACCCTTTGCGTGCAAACTTCTTAATCTCATCCGCCCACCTAACCTTCTGCCGCCCCCTGCATATCTGATAGATAAACATTGTGATGCTTGCGTCAGTTCACCGTCGATTATGCTGACAACGACAAAAGAGATTGACTTCTTGAGTGATTACACGTCTGTATTGGCTTGGCGCATGCGTGACGGTTGCTCTACGGAATGTGCTCAATAAAGATGTCAGTGCTAGACCAGCCTTCTCCTGTGTAGATTATCCTCTTGTCCCTCGTCTTTTTTCGGCTGGTAAAAATTATTCTTCGACACCGTAACCGCGCCGTGTGGGAAGGGATAAAAGAGGGACTAAGATAAGACAGGAAGTGAGCTGTGCCGTAGTGGAGGGCTCCGGAATAAGTCCAACCACCTGGAGATCTTTAACGTGCACTAGCTGACATCGCACATCACACGGGCGCTTTTCCGTTTCGCCTCCATCGAAACGCGGCCACCGCGGCCGCGTTCGAGACCGGGTACTTCGGATCAGTATCCGAGCACTCTAACCATTGATCATCGCGGCAGGCACTCGGGAAGTAGAAGACGATGAAGTAGCAGTCGAAAAATTTCCGGTGCCCGGGCCACGGCCGGTCTCGAGGAGAGCGCGCCCGAGCGCTCGCGCCCCTCGAGAACGGCCGTGCCCGGGCTTGCATCACGCGCTCTGCCGTGTTCTGTATTCTGCCCCTGTATTCGGTGCTCCTGTTGGCTTTGCTCGGCACTTCTCAGCCTCCGAGACGCCTGCTACCCGTAAAGATCTTCGAGGCTGTAAGTCGTCTGGTAGACGTTTTGTTTCGCTAGCGATTGTGGTTCCCTAGCGGTCTCCGTAAGCGTTCACGAGCAGCGCGGCGACGAGACGGGGGCGTTTGTTTTCGGTTGCGCGGCACTAAGAGCTCTTTGGTCCCTGAGGGCTCCTGGAGCTTCCGATGTGCGACTCGTAGGACGAGTGTCCCCGCTGTCGCTTCACGGCATCGGGCGCGTTAGCCCGCAGGAGCTTCCGTCGTCGGAGCCTGTGCGCGAAGCATGCACCGGCGGCCGACACTCGGAGCTGCAAAGGGCTGACCCCCGTAACATGTGAGCTAGCACCTCTGCCGTCGCTTGCAGGGTCATGAGCGGCTGACTGCCCTGCTGGCCCTGTGCCTCTCCCGATCGCGGGCGCGCTCTGCGCTTGTCACCGAGGTCCGCCGAGGTCACGGCGGGTTTCGTCCGACGGACACCCGCTGCGATCGGACGCCCAGAGAGCTCGCGGATGCGTCGGCTTTTAGCCCCGAAAAGCGTTTTGCTTTTCTGGCGCGTTGCTTGCGTCTATCTATGCGTCAGCGTCGTCTTCAAGCGTGCGCCGATGCGATCGCCGTCAGCTGCTCTCGAGCGGGTTTGCAACGTGCAGCCGTGCTTGGTTATAAAGCGGTTGCGGGTTTCTGCGCAGGTCCCTGGCTAACTTGTTTTTTTTATTTTCTTGTGCCAGGGGAAAGCGCGGGGGCAGAGTAACAAGTTGTGCGCGCCAGTGGTGCTACCTGCAAAAGCAGTGCAGCGCGAATTGTCTTTCTTTTTGCTGTGCATAGTCCATTGTCGGTAGTCGGCGTTGCGCTGCAAAATAAGGTTTGTTCTGCTTTACGTGCCCTGAGCGTTCAATTTAGAATAATGTTACGTTGAGCATGCAGTCTTGTCGCGACATTGCCGTACGTGTAGAAGGAAGTTGTTCTCGCGCCAGCGCTTTGACGGCCGCTGTTGTCTACCTTTGTTTGTGGAACTAGTGTTCAATTGCTGGAAGTTGTTTAGTTCTTTTCGCTCGTACATGCGAAACTTTTTACTGGCGCTACTGTTGCAAGAAATCATCCCTATTCATGCATTCGTTCATTACATGAGTTTAGGCAATGAAATATATTAAGGTTACAGGTTAATTCGCCATTCCAACGATTACCTGAAACCAAATTGACCATGAACACCCTCTGTGTGTGTGTACGTGTGCGCGCTCATGCGCAGTGATGTGATTTAGCTCTTCCAATACACAAGCATGCTTAATCAATCATAACCGAACCGCCAGCGGCTGCTACGCATGCACAGTTCATGTTTCTGACAGGCGCAAGTGACAGATGGTAGCAGATGGCAACTCGTGCTGCTTTCGAGTGTCTCCCAGTGGTGTCTCCGTAGCCTAGGTACCAGTATTTCCGGTCCCCACTCGGTGTATAGTGATTTTGGCTGAAAATAATTTTATTCAAGTAGATTGTCTGCAATCAGTACAAGCCTGCGGGAGCCAGGAAAGTAAGCCGGGCATGAAACTATGTGCACGTACTGCACTGCAAGTATGATAACACTTCGTAAAGGAATAATGTGGAGATTTTCATGGCGTATCTGGCGATACTGAAAAAAAATAGCTATAGACCGCATCTATAGCTAGTCCGCAGAACGCAAAATTTCTACTTATAAGCATGTATTGGCCGTGAGCCGAGCAACGAAAATTACCGTGCTTCGACTTAACGCACAATCATAAACAAGACCGGGAGACCTCACCACAGTCAGCGGACCGGGCCAGGCAGAAAAGATCGCCGTCAAACGGGCCGCATACGTCATGGACCAACGCCACATGAACGTTTAGACCGCGAGTGGGGTCGTGCGGAGACACAGGAGGCCTGCAGGTCTCGAATTTTCTTGCTAAATGAAGTTTTTGCATTCATCGATCCATCCATCCATAGAAGGCTGTTAGTTTCGGAATCCGCCCTTTTCATACAGCCACTCTGCGCATATGCGCGCCTCCTCCATCTTTACTGGTCGGAAACCAGTTGAAACCGAACCGCCAGCAGCTGCTACGCATGCGCAGTTCATGTTAGTGACAGGCGCAAGTCACGGATGGCAGCGGTTGTGAAGCACACGCTTTTCACTTCGCAGGTGGTAGCAATTATTCCGGAGCCCTCCACTACGGCACCTCTTTCTTCCTTTATTCTTTCACTCCCTCCTTTATCCCTTCTCTTACGGTGCGGTTCACGTGCCCAACGATATGAGGCAGATACTGCGCGATTTCCTTGCCTCAAAAAACCCATTATTATTACTCTTCTATCGCCCATATGCAAGTTTGTTGGTTGGTTATTTTTTGGGGAAAGGAAATGGCACAGTACCTGTCATATATCGGCGGACACCTGAACCACGCCGTAAGGGAAGGAATAAAGGAGGGAGTGAAAGAAAGGAAGAAAGAGGTACCGTAGTGGAGGGCTCCGTAATAATTTCGACCACCTGGGAATCTTTAACTTGCACCGACATCGCACAGCATACGGGCGCCTTAGCGTTTTGCCTCCATAAAAACGCAGCCGCTTGTTCTCAACCACTGTTTTCTACCAGTTTTCGCGCATTCTCCGGAAAGCGCCACATCTTGTAAATAAAAACGCGCGGTTAAACTTTGAGCTCGTTCTGAGTTAGGACTTCCTCTAGAACCACGTCACTGACGAAGTCCCAATCTCTTCGCATCTGCACCCCCGTCAATTTTTGCACCCGGTGCGGTCCGCAGCACCATAGTGATGCCCACTGCTGTGCGATGTCAGGGCACGTCAAAGTACCCCAGGTGCATGGTTGAAAATTTTTGGCACCCTGCATGTCGGCGCCTCTTTCTTTCTGCCTTCGTTCATTCTTTTTCCTTCCCCCCCCCCCCAGCACGGTTGACGTGTCCACAGCGAGCAGACAATTCCGCATGTTTCCTTTCCCCGTTATGAACTTCGTCCCCTGATCATAGCAAAAATATTTCAATTGCTGTCGTCCTTTCCTCAAACGAACATGTATTTTATTGGCTATGACAGCACTAGTTCATAATCGCATATCGGCGGACATCTGAACCGCGCCGTTAGGGAATTGATAAAGGAGGGATTGATCGGAGAAAGTACGAAAGAGATCCCGTAGTGATGGGCTCCGGAATAATTTCGGCCACCTGGTGATCTTTGCGTGCACTGGCATCGCACAGCACACGGGCGCCTTTGCGTTTCGCCTTCATCGAAACGCAGCCGCCGCGGTCGGGTCCGAACCCGGGAACTCCGGATCAGTAGCCGAGTGCTCTAACCACTGAGCCTCCGCGGCTGGTTACTCGCACTTGCAAACCTTGTAATACGCTTTTCAGACTGCCTCTTCTGAGTAACACAAGAGCGTTTTGCTGCGAAGAGGTAGTGTGTTAGGTTAGCCAGGCAAAACAGCCGCGACGAACGCCGCTTTCGCCTCTGGCGTCTATTGCTCTTTGAGCACGCGCAGCGCTGGTTGTGTTCAGACGTTCAGAAGCTTCGCGAACGCTACAGTCATAGGCGAGACCATGGCTTCCCCCTCCCCCCGTGGGAATGATTGGTTTAATAATTGGTTTTTGTGTGGAAAAGAAATGGCGCAGTATCTGTCTCATATATCGACGGACACCAGAACCGCGCCGTAAGGGAAGCGATAAAGGAGGGAGTGAAAGAAGAAAGGAAGAATGAGGTGCTGTAGTGGAGGGCTCCGGAATAATTTCGACCACCTGGGGATATTTAACGTGCACTGACATCGCACAGCACACGGGCGCCTTAGCGTTTTTCCTCCATAAAAACGCAGCCGCCGCGGTCGGGTCCGAACCCGGGATCACAGGATCAGTAGTAGAGCGCCATAACCACTGAGCCACCGCGGCGGGTCCGCCGGGAAGCAGAAAATTGGTTGGGGAAAGGAAATGGCGCAGTATCTGTCTCGCATATCGGCGGACACCTGAATTAAGGCTGAATGGTGGGCCAGTTTTACCAGCCGAAAAAAGGCGAGGACCAAGAGGAGAACCTACACAGGACAAAGCTGGACTAACAACTGACATATTTTAGTGTGCGGACTCCGTAGAGTAGCCGTCACTCATGCGCCAAGCCAAAACAGACAACCTGCGTTTAATGACTCAAGAAGTTTATCTGTTTCGTTGTCAGCCCAATCGACGGGAAACTGACGCAAGCATCACCATGTTTAGCTATCAGATAGGCCTCAAGAATTTCACGTGCCTTTCTTGTTTTTCCTTGGCCTGAAATGGTTACATGATTGAAACGAGGGGAACACTTTCCAGGGCATCTACAACAATGCAAGGCAGGAGTGCCATCTTCACCACTACCAATTTTTGTTCGGTGCTTGCGACGCCTTTCATTAATACAATCACCAGTCTGTCCTTTAAAGCACTTTCCACACGTCAGCAGGATCTTATATATGACTTCAGTTTTGCACCTGGCATACATTGTTCTCTGCTTGGCGTTGGAGTGTTTCTTATTATCATCAGGCATTATTCGTGCGCAGAGACCTGAAAGCTTAACAGGGGCAGAAAAAAGCACGTTAACGCCTTGCTCGGCGACTTTTTTACATTGTGCGCCACTTTGTGGAGATACGGCACCACTTTAAATAGCTTCTTTTCTTTCTTGGCCCTATTCAATTCCTTCAACACAGACTCGGCCACTGCTCTCACCATTTCAGTTGGGAAGCCCGCAAAAGAAAGGCGATTGGACTGCGTCATGACACTAGCTGAGACAGTGTGGCAGCAACTTCTTTTTACAGCGTTTGAAAAGCAAGCGAGACCATGGCTCCCCCCTCCCCCCGCCGGGAATAATTGGTTTAACAATTGGTTTTTGTGTGGAAAAGAAATGGCGCAGTATCTGTCTCATATATCGGCGGAGAAGGTAGTAGCAAGTCTAAAAGACGAATGGAGTTATTAAACAGTTATTAAACTTCACAAAAGTCGGGGACAGGTAAAACTCAAGGAGCTCCACGAAATTCTCGCTTTGAATACCGCAGCGACATTGAAAAGCCAATTCACCAGAGACGTCAATAAGTTCTCTCACCGCATTGAGCAGATCGTCGTGAGGGAATGAGTAAAAAAGGTCTTCGATGTCCACTGAGAATGCCCAGTTAGCTCTTAACACTTCTTGCTGAAGTTCCTCATGAGTGCTACAGAGTTCTTCATCCGGAAAGGGTCGTCAGGTGTCAGGCTGTTCAGAAGGCGTTAAAGGTAACCACCTACCACCTTTTGCCACGAACCCTCTTCTGTAATGAAGGCCCTCACCGGTATACCGACGGCCCATGTGTCTTGAGCAAAACACTTTCAGGGTATTCTGCAATTAACGCGTTAATTCATTCATTCATTCTGCAGCAGATTTCACTTTGTTCGGCGTTCTCCGTGCGCGCGTAAAATGCTTTTCCATGGCTTCGGTGGGTTTTTCGTTAAACCGCCCCGTAGGCAGCACCACAAACTCACCTTGCTTGTCCGACTGTAGTAGAGCCAACTCCGAGTCACGGAAAAACTTTGCCACCTTGCGGATGCCTTGCTCGTGTAAAAAAATCTCGCCGAGCGCGAAGGCCTTAAGGTGGTTGTTTCTGCCCCTGTTAAGCTTCAATTCAGGTCTCTGTGCACGAATGATGCCTGATGATAATAACAGACACTGCAACACGAAGCAGAGAACAATGTTTGCCACATGCAAAACAGAAGTCATTTAAGACCCCGCTGACGTGTGGGAAATGTTATATAGGACAGACTGGTGATTCTATTATTGAAAGACTGCGAAAGCACCGAACAAAAATTGGTAGTGGTGAAGATGGCAATCTTGCCTTGCATTGTAGTGAATGCCGCAATAAGTGTTCCCCTCGTTTCAATCATGTAACCATTTCAGGCCACTGTTAAACAAGAAAGGCACGTGAAATTCTTGCGCCATATCTGATAGGTAAACTTGGTGATGCTTGCGTCAGTTCCGCGTCGACTGGGCTGACAACGAAAGAGTTTGACTGCTTCAGTGATAAAACGTAGGTTGTCTGTTTTGGCTTGGCTCATGCGTGACGTTTAGTCGACGGAATGGGCAGTTGTTAGCCAGCCTTGTTGTAGATTCTCCTCTTGTCCCTCGTCTTTTTTCGGCTGGTAAAAATTATTCTTCGACACCTTAACCGCGCCGTGTGGGAAGGGATAAAGGAGGGATTTAGGAAAGACAGGAAGGGCGCTGTGCCGTAGTGGAGGGCTCCGGAATAATTTTGACGACCAGAGGATCCTTAACGTGCACTAGCTGACATCGCACATCACACGGGCGCCATTGCGTTTCGCGTCCATCGAAACGCGGCCACCGCGGTCGGGTTCGAACCTGGTTATTCCGGATCAGTAGACGAGCAGCTCTAACCACTGATCACCGCGGCGGGTACTCGGGAAGTAGAAGACGAAGAAGTAGCAGTCGAAGTAGCAGTCGAAAAAAGCGCGCTGTCCGGGCCACGGCAGATCTCGTGCGGAGCGCGCCCGAGCTCACGCGCACCCCCTCGAGAACGGCCGTGCCTTGCCCGGGCTTGCATCTCGTGCTGTGCTGCATTCTGTATTCGGCTCTTGTGTTCGGTGCTCCTGTTGGCTTTGCTCGGCACTTCTCAGCCTCCGAGACGCCTGCTACCCGTAAAGATCTTCGAGGCTGTAAGTCGTCTGGTAGACGTTTTGTTTCGCTAGCGATTGTGGTTCCCTAGCGGTCTCCGTAAGCGTTCACGAGCAGCGCGGCGACGAGACGGGGGCGTTTGTTTTCGGTTGCGCGGCACTAAGAGCTCTTTGGTCCCTGAGGGCTCCTGGAGCTTCCGATGTGCGACTCGTAGGACGAGTGTCCCCGCTGTCGCTTCACGGCATCGGGCGCGTTAGCCCGCAGGAGCTTCCGTCGTCGGAGCCTGTGCGCGAAGCATGCACCGGCGGCCGACACTCGGAGCTGCAAAGGGCTGACCCCCGTAACATGTGAGCTAGCACCTCTGCCGTCGCTTGCAGGGTCATGAGCGGCTGACTGCCCTGCTGGCCCTGTGCCTCTCCCGATCGCGGGCGCGCTCTGCGCTTGTCACCGAGGTCCGCCGAGGTCACGGCGGGTTTCGTCCGACGGACACCCGCTGCGATCGGACGCCCAGAGAGCTCGCGGATGCGTCGGCTTTTAGCTCCGAAAGCGGTTTCCTTTTCTGGCGGCGGCAGCAACGGAGCAGCGCGTTGCTTGCAGCTATGCGTCAGCGTCGTCTTCAAGCGTGCGCCGATGCGATCGCCGTCAGCTGCTCTCGAGCGGGTTTGCAACGTGCAGTTGTGCCGGGTCAAAAAGCGATTGGGGGTTTCTGCGAAGGTCCCTGGTTAACTTGTTTATTTTTTTATTTTCTTGTGCCAGGGGAAAGCGCGGGGGCTGAGTAACAAGTTGTGCGTGCCAGTGGTGCTACCTGCAAAAACAGTGCAGCGCGAATTGTCTTATTTTTGCTGTGCATAGTCCATTGTCGGTAGTCGGCGTTACGGTGCACAATAAGGTTTGTTCTGCTTTACGTGCACTGAGCGTTCAATTTAGAATAATGTTACGTTGAGCACGCAGTCTTGTCGCGACATTGCCGTACGTGTAGAAGGAAGTTGTTCTCGCGCCAGCGCTTTGACGGCCGCTGTTGCCTATCATTGCTTGTGTAACTAGTGTTCATCAATATCTGCGAGTTGTTTAGTTCTTTCGCTCGCACAACGGCAAGCGACAAGTTTTACTGACGCTACTGTTGCAAACAATCACCCCTATTCATGCATTCGTTCATTACATGAGACTTCGGGCAATGAATATATTTAGGTTAAAGGTTAATTCGCCATTCCAACGAAACCTGAGACCTAGTTGACCATGCATACCGTCTGTATGTGCTTGCGTGTGCGCGGTCATATGCAGTGATGTGATTTAGCTCTTCCAATACACAAATATGCTTAATCAATTGTAAGCATTGGTTTGCCTGCCAACAGTACTAAGGTCTGCAGAAATTTTCCTCCTTAATTCAGCATCTGCAGTACATTAGAAATCGAGCTATATGGGGTGCATGGCTGTGAGTGAAAAAATGTGTTGGCTATGCATTCTGATGTCTGTAGTCGTACGTGGCTGAGGTAGTGCTTGCGAAAAACGGCTTCAGGTCGGATTGTAGCACATCTGTTTTTAAAAAGCATATATACTTGTACATGTGCAAACACATGTAAATGCTGTACTTCGCACTCAAGTTTGGTGCGGCACGGTGTTGCACTGCCTTTATACATTGCCACGTATGAAAAAACTAATGATCAGTTCATGGTCATTTACACCCTGCCAGCTCTGATAGTTGCTGCTGTTGTAATGAGCATGTGACCACCTGTAGCCATTGCCTTTAAGTGTCCATAATGTTCACTTGAAGGCTACTTAGCAAATTTACAGCTTCTGAGAGTGTGCTCAATCTCTGAGTGATTTTTGTTTCAAGTTAATTTTGTCTTCCTTCTTGTAGCAAATAGGATAGTCTATGCTATATAGCTTATTTCGCGAACAGCGAGCTGGAGGCCACGCTTTCTGCCATTTTTATGCAGGCAAATTTCTTCACCAGTAATACCGTCAATTTTCTTTCACAGTTTCATTCGCAGTGTGCATCTTCAAAACAGAAATTTATACCATTGTTCCTTAGGTGTTTGCTTGTCAAGTCCTGGAATTTTAGTCTTGCCTTCTAAATCAGTGACATTTTTACTAAATTTTGCACATGTGTGTAAAAAATTAACTTCTAGTATTTTGAGCTGAGAAACTTAGTAATTGCCTTCTTGGGGCCTGAATATATTGCTTAAGCTGAAAATTATTCCTTTTCGATGGAAGCATAAACTGGCGCCTGAAAGGGCTAAATGTGCTTGCAGTGGCCAGTTTAAACATGGTCATCTCATCTTGTTGTGCAGAAGAAGAAGAAGACGAAGATAGTCCCCAGGAGGATGCCATGAGCAACCATGCATCGACGCGGATTGATGCGGGCCGCCGGCCTAACCGCCGCAGCAACACTAAGAAGGACAAAGGTCAGCACTTGGGTTTTTCATGCACATGCATGTCACTTTTATTGTGGAGCTGTGCCAGCAAGCAGAATAAAGAAATTGCAGCATGCTCAAGAACCAAACACCCGGCTCCTTTTTATGGCATCACTTAATTCCTTGCCTCATGGTCTTGAGAGGACTGTGTGAGTTTTTTGTCTTTATTCTCATCTCTTTTGCTTGCACTTTTTTGCATAATTTATGAAAAGCACATAAAGTTAGTTCCATGTATTTTCCACGACACAAGTTTCCAGGATTTAGAATTCAGCGTGTCAGGATCACACACACATCATTTGGTGTGAATGATTTTTTTTAGCCTTTTAGTGTGGTCATTTCTGTGTGGTCATTTGTTTCCCATATTGTGGCGTGATTGCACATTATTGGTAATATAACCGCAGAAACTCTGATGCTTCACTTAAGCCTACGTACCAGGCTAGCAGAATGAAACGGAACTGTTGTTATACATGCACTGCTGGCTATTGTTTTCTGTTGTGGTGCTTTTAAACAAATAGAAGCTCTGGACTGTTGAAAATCGTTGTGGAGATGTCTTCCGGAACTTTTTTTTTAAAATTAAATTGTAAAGCTCGCATACTTAACGCTTAATTTTTTAAACATTTATAGATTTGAATTTACTTCATTATAAATTTTAATCTAATTCATTAGTCTACTTTGGCGCATAGCTTTAAAAAGGCCACTGAAGAATATTTGCTTTCCCCAGTTATTGAATGATTGATGACACTTCATAAAAATTGTCACATATGGGTCATATATTTAAATTACTTCTCACTTTTTTTCAGTATGCATTTCTTGTGTTATGGTCTTACTCTGCACGTTATGCATGCTTTATGCATTTTGCTGTTGCTTGGATTACAGTGTCGTTAAAGAAAAAATGTATGGGTAGTGACCAGTATACTTCGAGTTTATTTCAATGTGTGAGTGGAGTTTAACGTTTGAAGTTAATATGGTGTTTCATAACTAGTGTATTTGTTCGAGCTTTTGTTCCATTGTCTTGTGTAACATTCTTTTAGTGCAAAAACACTATTCTGAGGGGGAAACTCGAGCAATATCTTGTAATGTTTGTGGGTTTGTGCTTAGTGTAATAAATATATAAAAATCAATATACGCAAATGGGATTTGAACCCGTGGCGGTGCGAACAGATCAGCTAAGCCGACCAGTGCCGGAGAGCACTAGGCTATTGCCGCAACCGAACACGCCTTGTGTTAAACTGCAACACACTCTTGCACTGTGCATTGCACATTGTCTTCAACTAATGCTACTGTCAAACTAATATTCGCACTTTCAGCCGTGTGGCGGAAGTGAGAGATGTGTGTTGCATGTGTTGGCATGGAGAGCGCTGTGATAGAAACATTGCGCTAGAGCAATACGCATTGGCATTGACAACATTGCTGCACAAACGCGGCATTGGAACATGGGTCGCTGGCGTACAATGGGTAAATTCGCATTGATGATGAAAAAATTGAAGACTCGCGTAACTGGCTCCCTGGGTCAGTGGACACCTCAGTCATGCTTTCAGGTATGTGGTGGTGGTGTCCACCTGCAAAAAACTGTGCTTTAGCACACTATTTCATGCCTAGCAATGCTAAATGCCAGAAATTTTTGTTATACTTTGTTTTCCAAAGTGCCATCACCGAGTGAGCAAAAGGGCGTCATCATCATCACAGCGTACTCGCCTTTTAACCTCTCGCCAAATACCTTTTCTCATCTAAATAAAAGTTGTTAGATCTAATTAGAACTTGCTGTTCCCATTAACAGTAGCTCCTAATGTATGGAATAATCCACAAGGCAACAGACAGGGGAAGGGAAAAGGGGTGCTTGTTATGACAACCATGACGGAAGCCAGCGCCCACCGAAACATCAAGGAGCATAGGGGAAAAAAAGACTAACAAAATGTACACTTTTTTCTGGACCTGTCTGCAATGCTCATAGCAACTACCCTTAAAGGAACAATTATTGTTCTCAGTAAAAATTGCTTCCCTGGCTTTCTGGAGCTATGTTTACGTTTGTCCAGTATCAAAGGCACATTCAGCGCTGAGAAGACTTCCATAAAAAAATTTGCAGACTGTTTGGCATGACTAAGCACGGAGTATCGGGCAGTAGCACTAGTTAAGGTGGTCACATAAGGTCCTTGCATGCTGTGAATGCGAAAGCATCCTTTGACCTAAAGGCCTTAACCATGAAGGAACTTGCCCTAAAAGCCTTTACTCTAAAGGTGCTTTTGCCCAGGTGTACCCTTCACAGTCGGCCAGTGGTTGCGGAATGTATATTTCGTTTATTGGTCTTATGAAAGCTCCGAGTTTTTGGTGAGAGTAGTCTCTTTCTGGTTCTAACACTGGGCCCTATTGATAAAGGCAACTTCAAATTGTGGTGGTGTCATGACCGTGGTGCAGGTGGCAGTGGTGGTGGTGGCAGCAGCAGCACCGGCAGCGGTGGAAAAAGTGGCGACCCATTCCGGTTTGAGGGGGAGGGGCTCGTCTTCCGGGCCAAGCTCATCGGCAGCCAGGCAGTACCCGAGGCCCGCGGGGACCGCATGTGCCAGGACACCATGACCCGGCTCAAGGCAGGTGGCACCCTCACCCCCCTCCCTTTCTTCATCCTCTTCTTGCACATGTGGCGTGCTGTCACAAAGAGAAACTATCATCACAGGGAAGACTGAGAGGTTGGCTGGGCGCAGATTTTTTAGAACGCAGCTCTTACGTGCCCGTTCCACGTTGTAGTCATTGGTGGTGGTGGTGGTGGTGTAGTCCGTATAACACACCACTTGTAGCGTGTGATAGATGACGTGTTGGCAGGTAGCAGCAGAGTGAAACGCCACCTGCGATGGCAAGGGCAGAGGAATGGACAACCAGAAGGTGGCTAGCACAGTAGCACACCACCTGCCAACCATTGTAGGTAGTGCGTGAAGAGCTGCGTTCCTATTATACATTACCGGCTATCATAATCCTCTTTAACTTTTTTCCACCTGCTAAGCTACACTGAACACGTGACAAAGGAAAGGGAAACAGGTGTAGTGCACAGACATGGATATACGGAGGACAAGTGCGTGTTCGCTAAAAATACCGGTGGCCGCTGGGTTTGGTCATAGCCAGTAGCCAAGTCCTGCTGCATAAGAAGCCGGGTAACACCTTTATGATTTGTGAAGAAATTTACGGTTCGGATGCAGGCTGCAAATAGTGGTCTCATTGAGTGGCTGACTGTTCGCGTTGGCCAGAGCAGTGGCTGATGCAGCTGACCCAGCTTTTACGTTCTTTGAGGGTAGGGTCAAAAGTTGGGACGTTGGCATGGGAGCATGTCAGAGTTACCAAGATATCATGTGCCACTTAATAGAGCAGGAGGGAGTTTGTATTTTCGCTACCGGCCTGGTGTTACAATACCAAAATTTAGCTTTCTTTTTTCCACCCTGTTTCTATGGCACTGTTTTCAGTTAAATGTCTTGTTGCTGCTTACATAATTGTTCTAGCTAGTAAATGTCCCTTTGAATAGAAAAGGTGCTGCCTTCTTCCTATTAATAGATATTACACGAAAGAAAATAAGACATGTGCTGTGCCATTAGAATGATTCAGTCTAAGGTATGAGGATGGGGCACTGTTGCTTTGAGGTGAAAATCACCTGGAATGCACTCGAGCTTTAGATGTGTGTAGAAATGACAGTTGTATGACAGGAGCTCACTACGTTTTGGTGGTTACTTGTTGTTTGTGGCATCATTCCAGCTGAAAAGCGGTTTCTAGCATAGATCTCTCCAATTTTCTCGAACTTAATTACATTGTACAAACGTTCGGAAAAGTGTCAAATTTGTTAACAAGAAGTGGTTTATTACCTGACAGGGATTTAATTGCAGCTTTTCTTAGACTGAAAAGTTCGCAAGCAGTGATGTGTGCACGAGTGGGTATAGCAACATGCTGAAATTCATTTCTTGGTACAGTGCCGGAAAGAGAGACTGGGAATAAAGGCAACTGTTTTGTGTGGCCAGTTTGCACATGTGCGTCATAGTATGTATATGGGCAGTTCACAGTAAACTTCTGTTGCAAGTTAGCTCTTATGGTATGCTGAATAAAGCACAGCAGTATGAAACAAAACATAAACAGAAAAATCCAAAGTATTGTTTAACATTCCTATGCATTAACAACTGTGAACAAGTGTGAATTGTGCTCAGGGGTGATTGAACAGAAGTGTTTGCTCATACACGAGGCTTCTGCACAAGTGATTCAGTGGCGATGCTTGCAGCTGGAACGGCCCCCTGTGCCCAGTTTGTGCGCCTTTTGTGTGAGAGAGCACACCCAGAAAAGACACGGGCAACATTACATTCGGTGGGAAGGTGTAATACATATGAGGGTGTGGTTGGTGAGCTGGAACCTAGCATTCTTAAGGGGACACCCAGGAAAATGCATCAGCCAGTAACGTCTCAGTCATTCTCTGTGCTGTGTGCTTTTTTTTTAATGTTTCTATTTTTCTGCAGTACCAAGCATACTCTCAAGTTGTACTGAATACGGCTTTGTCTGTCTACTGCATTTTCATAGTCAGATAAATTTGTGGTTTCTTTGTCACATTACCAATATGGTGTTCCTTTGCTATAACCGATATTGGGCAAACCAGTCAAGTGCATCCAAGCGACTCGTGTCTACATGGCCTTGTTGACAGCAAAGCCCCCCGTTACTGTTTTGGTAGAACTAGGCAGCAAAAAATTGCTTTCATTAATATCCACTGGGCAGAGGTTAGGATCCTTGTGAGGCCTGGAGTTGATATGCTCAGCTTGACGTAGTCTGTTGAGTTAATTGGGGAAAAGCATGAAGAGCTGCTTACTGTGCGTCCTCCTCTTGCTCTACTTACAGATGGCTGTCCGAGCGTCCGGCGAGCACAAGCAGCGGGTCCAGCTGGCCGTCTCCCTCCAAGGGATCAAGATACGTGACGATAAGACCGGGGTCAGTACGACACGTGCCTTCTCTGTCTTGCGACAACAGCAGTCTATTTGACACATCTGAATTTAAAGTCGCTGCACATTTCCCCAAGGTGTGGATTAAAAAGTGCCTTATAAAGCCTGGCTTATGATTGTGTATTACTGCCATGAGTGGTAATATGAATGGATTGTCCGAAGCATATGCTGAATGTGGATTCCCTGAGCAGCTGTCTCACCTTCCTCCCACCCACAGGATCTGGTGTTTCACCATCCAGTGCATCGGATTTCTTTCATCTCGCAAGACGCCAGTGACGCCCGGGCTTTCGGCTACGTCTGCATGACCCAGGACGGTTGCCACCGCTTTATCGCCATCAAGACCGAAAAAGCGGCCTCCCAGCTGGTGGTGGCCCTGCGCGACCTCTTCCAGGTGGTGCTGGAAATGAAGCAGCACGAGCTGCGCATGGCCCAGCAGGAGCAGCGGCAGCAGCTGCAGGCCTGGACGCCACCCAACGACTTCTCCAACCGTGGGGAGGTACAGGAGGTGATCTGCAGCCCAGAGGTGGGTGGTGCTTTCTTGAAACATGCGTCCTGGCTGGCTGTCTATCGGGTGCTGAACTATATACAATGGGGGGGGGGGATTGGAAAATGGCTGCACACATTGCTTGTGAACAAGGTAAGGCTACCATTAATGCCTGAACATCGTGGTTTGCCATGCTTCCGACTGCTGGCCTCATCAGACTGCTGCATGTGCTTTATGCTTACGGTTGTATTGCTGTCACAGTTATGTTTCCAAGAAACCCTTGTGCAGTGCTTGCCAGCCCTGTAAACATTAGGTCTGTAAACATTAGAGCACAGCTCTTAGGTGCCTGTTTCTGTATTCCGCATTGTAGTCAGCAGCGGTGTAGTCGGCATAACATATCACCTGACTGTTTTTTAAGTTGGCAGTTATAGCAGGGTGAAACGACACTTGCTACTGTGAGAGCAGAGGAATAGACAACTGGATTGTGGCTAGCGGCGTAGAATGCCACCTGGCAGCGGTGGCAGGTGGCATGTGAAAAGCTGCGCTTAAATTTTGTTACCAACCATCGTAATAGTCTGTCAGTTTTTTGGCTATTTACGGCCAGTAAAGCATGCAGGGCAACACTATAGAAGACTGTTACATGTGCAGTCAATGACTGAAAATTCAGACCCATGATTTTGTCTGGCATGCTTGATTTGCATCTTTCATGGCACTTCGACATGCCTGCAGAGGCAATATTGAAGGGCAAGTGCAATTTTGGACACATCGCAACTGATTGCTTGGTTTTTCAGACCTCTTTCCCACTTGCCTTAGTGCCCATATACCATAAAAAAAATTGCATTTAATATGAACCCACATGTAATACACATATAATACATGGTGTCATTTGGGGATAGCAAAAATGAAAAAAAGGATTTCGTCTGGAAAATCTAGGTAAAGAAAGCTCTCTCAAAGCGTTTATTTTGCATTTGGCTCTTTAATGGCTGTCATTGTTGGGAGTATTGCCTTCTGAGGGCCCCTTGTCAGATGTATCTTTTCATAGAAACAGTCAGTCAGTGCCACTAAGCACATTTGATATCCTGAACTTCTTTGAAGCCTGATGAGCTCCTTGGGAATGCTGACAAGCATCCACGACCCAACATTAGAGCACAGATGGAGAGGCCCCTTTCATCCATCCCATAACTGCGTGCTCTCTCTACCTCATCCAGTCCGTGTAGCATTGCTTGGCATGGTGCGAAAGCAGTCGAATACCGCTTTTGTGGTCCCGACATCATGCAAGGTGCAATCATCTTTCTTCCGTTATCTGAGTCCGCCGTGATATGGGCATCAAGAGGTCAGTTTGATGAAACTACGAACCAACACCACTGCTAGATAGCTCATCTTTTCTCGGAAGCCTGATGATGATAGCATTGAATAACAATGAAACCGGAACTGTCGATTGGGGCTGAAAATTGTTTGGGTCTGAATATAATACGGGCTGGAAGTTTTACATGCTAAAACCTGGAAAAGGACCTCATATTTAGGTTTCTATGGTAAAATGTGCAGTGGAACTTTGCAACTTCAGAGGGATGGAAATTTTCACTGAAGGAAGCATTAATCCAAGCTAAAGGGAGCCTTTTAAATGACAGAGCTCATGTTCTCCGTGAGTTGGCACATTGCAGTGTTTGCGGTGCAAACGTGAATAGAACCCGACCGCGGCGGCTGCGTTTTTATGGAGGAAAAACGCTAAGGCGCCCGTGTGCTGTGCGATGTCAAAAGATCCACAGGTGGTCGAAATTATTCCGGAGCCCTCCACTACGGCACCTATTCTTCCTTTCTTCTTTCACTCTCTCCTTTATCCCTTCCCTTACGGCACAGTTCAGGTGTCCAAAGATATACCAGACAGATATTGCGCCATTTCCTTTCCCCCAAAACCAATTATTATTATTATTAGCCAGCAGTTCGCAGAACTTGTCTTTGCCATATCCTTTCATCCCGAATGCACTGCTGCCTCAACTTTTCTTTCGCAAACCTTCAAATCAGGCGTTTTGATAACAAAGCAAAATACTTCTTTTATACTACACACTAAACACAAATACATCTACATGGGAGTAAAAAGGGGAGTAAGCTGCACTCTCTTTTATTGAAATGAAGTGTGCTACAGGACAGCTTACTGCCTTTTTACTCCGTTCTGCTTAGAGTGCACGAGCCACTGCATAGTGCATTCATTTACATACCATCATTTCCAAGGTTTGTTTTCGACTTTAGCCGCTAGACCTGATTAGGAAAGCCAACGCCTACTGAATGCTTGCTTCGGCCATTTGTCGGTTCTTTCTTAACTTTATTGCCTACTTCGCTTTTCTGTTTTGGGCCCTCGGTTTGGTGGGTGCTGCACAATTCCCACAGTGACGGGTTATTTTTCGCGTCTGGATTTTGTACCAACGTGTGCATTCATTGTAGAAGTGCCAGTAGCAGTATGGCTATTGAACACCGTGCTTATGAAAGCAGTCACCACAGGACGCGTGGAGAGACTTTGAGTTTTAAGCTTGTGCTCGAAGTTACCGACCGCCTTCTCCACCATATTGGCTATTAAAAATCGACGTGATTTTTTGAGAGGGTGAAATTTCATTTTTTGGGCTGCCCGATCTTTCTGAGGTTTTCGTGGTCTCTCGAGAGTCTTAAAAATCAGTTGCAACTGTTCAGCATGAAAATATATTTAGTATAAGGGCATTATACATTTAGTATAAGGGCATTATGTTCCAAATTATGTGCCAAAAAAAGTCTGCAGAGCTAGAGATGGTGATATGTTGGGCATGAGCACCGACTGCTCCTTCCTTGGCTCTAGTGGACTGAATGATGTCGCCGGCTCCATGGCCTGTGCTCCTGAAAGTGTTCTATTGCTAGGAACCTCGAGTCATATTGTGCATAGTCACTTAGAACTCAAGGACGAAGTGGTAATGCTCATCAATGGAAGCCCTCCAGCTAGTGACATCCACTTAGTGTCATGACATCATGGTCAACTGCCTTGCACCTGCTAGCTACCATGATGATGCCACACTAGAAGGTGCACGGTGACTGACTGTGATGTCATGAGACTAAATCAACACTGACACGACACTAGGTTGACGCCATTGGTTGGTTGGCATCCTTTAAAGGGACCCTGCAACACCTTTCGAACTTAAAGATAAGCTCGCTCAAGTGCAAGGCCGAGTGTCGTGAACATCTGAGCCAAATAATATGCTTCTGCATGCAGCACAGGACCCACAGTCGTGCTTGAAAGTTGGCAAACCCTTTCTGGCGACATTTTCGAACTTGCTGCCTACTCTATGTCATGTGTCTGCATCTTTCGGTTAAGAAAGGGCTATTGTCTGTAGACTGGTGATGGGGTTGAGTGTTTGAGCCCAGCAGAATAGCCCTGACCTTTCAGCTTGCATAAAGTGACAAGAGGAGGGAGAAAGGTGCAAACACACTGACATTCAAATTTTGTGCAAAGTAAAAAAAAGTTCATGCTGGAGCATAATTGTTAAGTGGCATCCTTTAGCATCCCAGGCATACCCTCAACTTTATTGGCTAGTGTTGCAGGGCCCCTTAAGGAGTTATTTAGCGCTTAGTTCTTGAATTCTAACCATAGCTTCTCTTGCACAAGGTCATTGCACAGTTACCTTTGAGGATGGCAGCATTGTAGTGGACGTCAGTATGTGCAGTTACTTCCTGCAGTCTTGGCCGTGTTTCTGAAGGTGTCTACTTTGGCAGTGCTTTTGACTTGGCGCAGCAAAAGTTGTGCATGCACCATGTTGTTTGCAATTTGCCCCTTTGAGTTGGAAGTTTGTGCATGACCCTGCATATTTGAATCTCCCGCAGTGGGACCGTGTGGTGCACGTGCATGCCTGTAGTAGTGGTGCATGTGCTGCGCTTGTGTGTAGGGTGCAAGCAGTGGTGATCCCCCTGTGCCGGAAACAACCCCCACGGTGGATGACCTCCTCGACTTGCAGTCTGAGCTGGACTGCTTGCAGGAGGTGAGTTGCACTCGCATCATCCAGCTGCACCTCACCCGTGGTGCAAGAACCGTTGAGGCAACAGTGCCGCACCTTGTGGAACGACAGGATTGGGTTCACCATTCGCGTGGCTTGTGCCTTTCTTTAGTGAGATTCCTGAGTTCGGGTGCCCTTACTGCACTGGGCTAGTTTTAGTTTGTTGGTGTGCTCATGTGAATTACCACTCTGATGCTGCCGCCGCGGTGGCTGAGTGGTTATGGTGCTGAGCTGCCGGCCCGGAAGGTGCGGGTTCGATCCCGGTCGCGGCGGTCAAATTTCGATGGAGGCGAAGCTCTAGAAGCCCGTGTACTATGCGATGTCAGTGCACATAAGAACCCCAGGTGGTCGAAATTTCCGGAGCCCTTCAGTACGGCGTCCCTCATAGCCTGAGTCACTTTGGGACGTTAAAACCCCATAAACCAAGCCAAACTCTTTTGATGCTGAATTAAGGGAGTCAGATGACCTTTATTTATAAGCATGTGTAACATAATGATAAAGAACAAGGTGCATTGTCGAGTTAATTGCAGCATGCAGCTTTTCGAAAGCTTGTATGTGCACTAGATTGAACTCAACACGGAACTCAGAAAAAATGAAGACGCAGCAGGAAACAAAACATTTTCTGTCATGCTGCTGTTCTTCTTGTGTGCCTGTGTTCTAGTTGCGCCTACAAATTTTTTTAAATTGAATGGTAAACATTGCACATATATTGAACAAGAAGGCGCCGGTCGTGTATGGCCTTGCATTTTCCAGTTTTTTGCGTAAGACCTGGGCAGGAGGTTTGTGAGCACCCTGAAATTCTCGTGAACTTGTTTAGGAGGGTAAATTTTTAACTGAAAGCAGAAGGGAAGAAAAGTTTGTGAAAGCCAAACACAACACAGTTCAGCCGAGAATTGTTGCAACAAACAACTGAGGAATCTAACAAGTGCACTTCGCAGCAAGGCTCTGTTGTGATTAGCATAGCATCGTAGCACTGAAGGGTTCAGATGGGCTTCACATGCATAGTGGTGCATAACAGTGTCACAAACTCCATGTCACTATGTGCTGTACTGGGTAGGTTTTGTAAATAGGCAGCCCCACTCGTCTGGGGTTCTCAGTGATTGTTACTAGTGCCCAAGGCACAGTGCTTCTCAGCTACTTTTGTTTCTGAGAAGCGCTTCCTTGAAGCATCAAATGCTGTTGGTCGCAGCAGCTGTGCTGTTGAGTCACGAGCGGAATGCTTTGCAGGGGATCCAGCAGATGGAGACGACGATAGCCGCCGCGGCCACGCTGGCATCACCCGACCCGTTTGACACATCATTTGTGTTCAACCCCAGGCAGGTGCGTCCTGGTGTGCAAGCCACTGTTTGTGTATGTGTGATAGTGTGCATGCATGTGTGTCTGCTGTGTGCAGTGGAGCATTGCTACGTAATGGCATTGGTTGCACTCGATGCTGTCACTTCAGGCGCTACCCTGGAGTGCACCAAAAATGCATACAGTACATTCAGAATGCACCCAGTACAACCACTGTGGGTGTGGTTTTGTGCAAAGTATCATAATTGATGCAAATAGCAACATCAAAATGCTTATCAAGTAAACACCCAAATGACCGTGAAAATAATTCTATTTCAAAGGTGCTTATTACGCTTGAAATTTCCAAAAAAAAAAAAAGGGCTGTTACTGCTGGGGACAAACTTTCTGTACAAAAAGGCAGCCATGCTACCCTGTACACTGTTTCACACAATATTATTCACTGCGTTCACTACTATATGGCATAAAATTAAAGTGAATAAAACAGCACGAAAGATGGGGATATAACGCGACTACACAAGCGTGTCACGTCCGTCATTTGCGGCGTTTCCTTCTCTTAACTTGATACACCAACTAGCCTGCCAAGTAGTCCTATTAGATGACATAAAAGTCCAGCTTATTTCCAAGATGAAGGATGCAAAATGCACTTAAAATGAAATCGCTGCTAGGTACAGCCCACTCTCAGAAAAAGTTACAAGTTCACTTTGTACACAGTTGTTTACATAGCATGTCAGGGTTAAAGCTGTTCCTCTTGTGCTGCGGTTTTCTCCAACCTTCTTGTTTGGTGGACACTATCTGCTGTCTGTCTTTTTGAAGGAGGTGTTACTGATGTAGAAAAAATGAAGTTGGTTCATCTCTGGTAAGGTATTACTTGCACGAAAAGACAAGACAAAAATGAAGAAACAGAGGTATTGACTCACTGACTTCTGTACCAAATTTTCATTCGACGCTGCATCCCAACATGTGTTACCGCGATTTGCGACACAGAGGTGGCCAGATGTTGGTGCCACACGTGCACTGCCTGCAGTGGATGGAAAGCTTTGCAGTGCACCTGTTTGCAAAATTGGTGACAGTTTGACAATGCAAGGAGCGAATTAAGAGAGAGACACTTTACCTTGCTGGGCACTTTCAAAGTGTTCGATGCCTGAGAAAAGCAGGAATTGGAGAAAAATGCACACAAATAGCAGTTATCGTGAGAAAAATGGAAATTCAACGATGTTTTCAGGTAGGATAATGTGAGCTTGCTTCATGCCCTCCGTCTTGAGCAGTCTTCATGCATTCTGTAATAAATGCTATTTGCAACTAGCCTCTCATTGCAAGGTCATTTTATTCTAGAGTTGTGCTTGTTTGGGCTTGTTGGTCTTGTCGCATGGCTAGAGGAAGCAGCCCAAAAAGACGAGGACAAGCACAGGAGCTAACAGGACAGGCGCCGAACTACCTACTATTTATTGAGAGCGTCCTCGTCTTTGCTTTGTGTGCTGTTAATGAATTTTCTGGTGTCATGTGGGTTTTGGCTTGCATTTAAGAACCTGCTCATCGCTCTCAGTAAATTGTTGCTAGTTCGGCACCTGTCTTGTTAAGCTTCTGTGGTCGTCTTCGTCTTTCGCGCTGCTCCCTCTGGTCAATTAATTCATTATTTACACAACACATATTTGGACACATCTAGTATGCTTAGTATGGTGTACTGTATTTCTTATCTCGAAATACTCATCTGTAATATAGCTTTACTTGGCATTTATCTTTAGTGTTGCTTTATGTAGTGCGGACTTGTGAGAAGAGGTGATGCATAACGGTTGTGAAAAAGTTGTTTTAGTTTCTTCTTGCATTGTGCAGCATTGTCATAGCGTACAAATTGCGCTGGGCCTCAAAGAGAGCAGTGGGATGTTACTTTAGGCATTTCAAACAAATTGCAGTACATATCAAAAAGAGCAATGTTCTTATCAACATAGCCAATGAGGATGCTCTCGTATCTTAATGAAAGTGGACAATTAGACTGCTTTAAAAGGAATCCGCAGGAGTGTGTCGTGGCCTTGTTTGGCACTGGTGCATTCAAGGACTAATGTGCACCGAGGTTGACGTGGAGGAGAACTTCAGTCCACTAAGCAACTTCTCAGGGCCCAGACAAAGGCGGATCCTTATGCAGGATTGTTGGCTCGCCCACACAGGCTTCCCCCATCCCTTGTTTGTTTTGTGTTCACATATTGCACATGTGATACGACACCGGCTAGACCCGTGGCCAAAAGCTGTTCATAGATTTAAGACAGTGCTGTATAAAATCGTACAGATAACCTACTTCAGCCTGTAGGCTCATGCTAGTACTACTGGTTAAACTCTTGGCTTGGCTTTGGTTTGGCTTGCCTTGGCTTGGCGCCAATCAGCTCGGGTGCCAAGGCCAGCCAAGCCAAGGAAGAACTACAACAGGCTTCAGTTACATGGCGACTCAGGGTGAGCTTCCATTAACAGCTGTCGCTGTCGAAGTGTAGTACCCCGGGATGAGCATTCCGCAATGCAACTTTTACTCCCCCGGTCCTACCATTGTTGTGAGCTTGGTGCGTGAAGTGGAAGGGAAGCTACAGGTGCTGTTAAAACTACTACTGCATCATGTTTTTTTCCTCCCTCTTCCCTTTCTCCCTATGTGGCACAAGCAGCAGTATCATCTCGGGTCCCGTGCCTTCATGTCGGAGCCAGCAACACCCGTGGGACCTCCGCCACCTCTGCTGCCACCGCCGCCTCCTGCTGCCCGTGCCACCTCACAGTCCGCCGTCACCTTCGGAGGGGTGCGTGCCATTTGCTGCCACTGTTAGTGTAGGGAAGCTTTTTCAGGCCTGTAGATTCAGCTGGTTGGTACAAGGCTATCTATCAGGGAGTGTTAACTGCAAACAGTGACAGAGGTGGCATATGTGCTTGCCTTTTACTTTGTCCCTGTTTGTAGCGGTGGGACACAAACTAGCGCGCCGTGAAAAGCAGCTTTGCTTTTCTAGGGCCCATTGGAGGGCTCTCATTTCCAGTTGGAGCCAAACACTCCAAATGGAAGGGGAAAATAAGGAAAGGTTATGGCATCATTACATATGCATGGAATGTGTTCCTTTCCCTGATCTGTGGGCAGTGAGGATTGCCATGCCACTCCTGTCAATTGTTCTCTCTCTGGCCAGTATTACAGATCACTATATTAAAAAGATGCTGGTTAGAGGACACAGTGTAATTGTAGGGAGTAATTGAAAAAATTTTCATTCAGAGAGAAATGGTTGTTTTGCCGGGCAACAGTGGCCGCTGTCGAAAATGCACCACCTCTGGTTTTGCAGTTCAGGTGCTCCTGGAAGTTCTAGGTGCACTCAAAAGGGGAAGGGGTAGGATGTAGTGCAGATGGCGTCGCCCCAGGTAAAGGTAGAAAGTGCTAGCAAAAGCTAATACAGCGGTGTGTTCTTGGTGTACAACTTAGTGTTGAAGTTTGCAATAAAAGAATACAGTTTACAGCTACACACTGCTCTGGCTGATAACACATTGGCATTCGATGTCACCTGATTTGTGAGCCAGAGTCCAACAAGTCCCAACTCAAACAAAAATGTTTCCCAGTTTTTCTCAATTTGAGAAGTATGAAATTATTTTTGAAGCAAAAGCTTCATTACGCTAGGTAAAGCCAATTTCGCCGTGTTGCCGGTTGACCTTTAAGTGAGCCAGAGGTGAAGTGTGACTATAAGCCTTACCATATGTTTTCCACCACTTGACCTTTGACCTTTCGATTCGCCTGTAGAGGGTGGTAGAATAGACTGCAGCATTCATTGGGTGACCAACCTCTCGTGATCAATCAGTAATTTAACTACCACCTGTCAGTGTGGCAGGGTGGACGTGCTGCCTATCTAGTGTGCAGAACCATAGCTTTTGCTCTCTAACCTGGTTCAGCAGTTGTTAAACTGCAGCCAATTTTTGTAGGTGTTTTCAGACGTGTAGCAAGCAGTGCTAAAAATATATTTGATAATGAGTTGTTCATTGTAGGTATAGTGCTGCCAAAAGATGGCACAGGAGCTCTATGACAATGCGCATCAGATTTCCACTCACTTTTTCACTCACTTTGCATCTAAACTTCGCAGCTGCAGTTTTGTATCTTACTTTGTGGCAAGGCCTTGGCTAACTATGCTGCTGCCATAGCGTTTCTCACGCAACTGGCTATGGTGTGTCCAGCCCAGTTGCACCTAGAGCAGTAGAGCGGGCCTTTTGATGGTTGTGAGTTGTCGGCAACGTGGTCTTCAACTTTACAATGATGGCAGAGTTGTTGGGAATTCCGTCGAAGTGCCTTGGGCGTCTTGATGGGTGGATCCCACCATGGGAGGCTTGGATGCAATGCGGGAAAATTAGTAACATTGCATTCACCACTTGCATTAACTACTGTTTCCCGCTGGCTGGCGTGGAGCAAGCATGTTTGCAAAATGCCTAGTTTGCAATGCTGATCGAAGCGAAGCCCACTGATGAGCAGGTCTCTGGTAGCTTTGTCCACTTAGTTACTCAAGCTGGTTAAAATATGAGGGTTGACAAAGGCAAGATCTTGGGCAGCCTGAGCACTTCTCAGAGGGGGCGGCACATAGTTGAAGCGGCTCCATGCTTTCTCCGTCAGTGTCCCAGCGGTCTTGACTTGGTCAGTGCTACTACTTGACATGTCGCATTGACATTTAGGATGAGCTCTCAATTTTATATCAAGGTCCAGGGCTAGAACTAATATATTTTAGTCATGCGTGGAACTTCACCACAACATATCTGTCCACACTTGCAATATCTTTGCACTGCTGTCTGTCAGGCTGCTTTACTGTGCATACCATGATCACAATGGCTTCCATCCCGACACCACCTTGTTATGCCCGCCATCCACCTCAGTCTCATCCCCAAGCTACTTGGCATCACTACCTCCAGCAGCTCATGGCGCTCGGCTGGATAACAACACAAAGGTCAAGGTTTGCACAGTTTATATGGCCACACTACATTCATGGTAGTGTAGGTGTACGAGGACAGGTTATCCATTTTATCAAAGTTAATTAGAGGAAAATGTAGCAGACCAAAAAAATAGCCTCGATAGAATCTGGGGGCCTCTGTGGGCAATTTGTGGAAACGCACTTCTGTAGCTTCAACACTTGGCATTTAGCTTGTGTATCTGCAAATTTCTTTTTCTTTTTTTAATTCTGCTCAGGCTCTTAAATGTGTTCCATTGCGCACCATCTTCACCAATTGCAGACAGCGCAGCAGCAGCACCGTGCTGTGCTGCCGCCGCGGACCCTGCCGTTTGGCGCCCTGCCTCAAGTGACGGCCTCCCTGCCCCCCACGCCCTTGCCCGACCTTTTTGCCGACCTCGACCCGCTGGCTGAGGGCAAGAGCAGCAAGGGGAGCAGCGGCTTTGGGGAACTCAGGAGTCCCCCAAAGACACTCGCTGAGCTGCTCAAGACGGTAAGATTCCTTTCCTTGTCCGCAAGTGCCTACTCTCGAAAATGGGGTCGGTAGATGTCCGAGGTTTGGCGAATTATGTACTGCACTGTAGATGCACAGCATGGTGCTCGTCATTTTGGTTGGAAATTTTGTGTATTGGCAGCTGTGGGGAAAAAAAAAATTGAAATTTCCTGGCAGTGCAAGATCGCAGTCGATTTGTTCTTCGATGCTGGAATAGGTGATACGAAGCACCGGCCACATTTCTGAGTTTTGGCTGTTTGCCTGGCTTCTGTTGAAATTGCATGTTTTTTTTATTCCTTTGTTGTTCCTGTGTGTGTAAACTTTCATCGCTGGGTGAACTGCAGGGCAGTTTAGCTGGGGTTGTTCTATGCCATAAAAAAAGATTTTCTTGCTTAGTCCTAAAAACTCTGTTTTGGGCCCTTTTTTCTGCACTATTTCATAGCACATTTGATCCCGGGTTTATTGAATTGTTTAGACCAGATTGGCAGAGCATAGCCTTTAAAAACCACATGTAAAAGTACAACGCTATTGTTCACATTTGTTAAGTATGGCATTTGTTCAGTGATATATTTGATATATCAAGCAGTGTGCTGTGTCCTTGTAAGTGGCATTTTTCCTAACGGCACTCCTGTAATCTTTTTGCACATAGAGCCGGGTGAGCAGCGCGGCGTTGGACTAGTTTATATGCTTTGTATAGTTTATGTAGTTCATATACTATATGCATAATCTATATAAACTGGAGTCTATATGCTGTATGCATCATACATAGTAACTTTGCTGAATACGTGCTGGCAGTTGCTAGCCCAAAAATATCCCTAATTTCCTAGCTATAATTCTTTAAAGTTCTCTGAAATGTCATTAGGATTTCCTTTTTTTCTCTTTTTTTTTTCCTTTGGGCCCAGTTTTAACTGAAAATTTGGGGGAAATTGAAAAATTCTCCAAATGGGACATCACAGAGTGTGGTTGTCGTCTATCAGAGGTGGCGTGCCGTTTATTGGGCCGCCGTGTTGCCGTTTGCGCAGACCAGCGGCTGGCAGACATTTGACGAGGAGGAAGAAGAGGACGAGGGTCTCCCACCACCCGCCTTTCCGCCCCCGCCACCACCGCTGACCACGCTGGACGAGGGCTTCTGCAGCGGCAGCAACGCGTCCTCCGTGTCCCCATCCCTGCCGCCTGTGGCCACCGCCACAGCAGCTGCAACTGCCGCCCCCTCCTCGTCCTTGTCCAAAAGCAACAACATCTTCAGCCGCTGCGGAGGACAGGACCCCTTTGCTGATGAGTTCTTTGCGGCCCCTTCCACTCCTGGCAGCAAGGTGAGCGGTGAGACGATGATGAACTGTGGAACCATGGGCAATGCTTGCATACTTTGGAAATGTGCTCCGTGTACCATATTTACTCACATGATAAACCCAACCCCCACATTTTTCGTTGAATGTTTCCTTTTTTTTTTTTAACATAACTTAAGAAGCACGCATGTTACCTTCAAGGCCGGTGTTCAGCGTGTTTGCTTTATCCCTGCGATCGGCCGGCACCTTTGGCTATCGCAAAATCATTGGATCGCACTGTGATACAGCAAACACCTTTTGAAGTAAATTAGGTAAGCACCAGCGACACAAACAGGTGATGCGGGGATGCGACTTGTCAACAGTGCGCTTGTGTTAGTGATGGATGGGCGTGTGTGCAGTTGAATGGACGTACGACACGAAATTTCAACTCCCACAAAAAAATCTTCATTGGGTTCATGGGTTCATTCCCGTCTTCCCCTCCCCCTGTTTTTCTGAAGTTTGAAATTTGAGTGAGTTGCACCATATGCAGGTAATTGTCTGCGAGATCCACGCAACTGTATTGTATTAGGAGGTCATGTGCATGAAAAAGACTTCGCAACTCAGTAGGGGCATTTGACAAAGTTGAGTTTCTTCAACCTAGCCTGGCCAGATGTTAACAACTGCTAAGCTGCTCCCGTTTGGTTTTCAGTAAACATGTCAGTGCTTGCCACAAATGGAAAGAGGCTTTTTCTATGTACTAGTGGAGGTAGGTGGCCATATAGAATGAACCTGAGTTAGTTGGAGTTTGTAGGGAGTCTGCACCAGTACTGAAAATTATTGCTGGCCATTGATCAACTGTCAGGGCAGCAGGCAATGCCTGGTGAAACCCTCTAAACAAAAGCCATTATGTTGGCTTGGAAATTGATAACTGTTTTTTATTGGAAATTGATAACTGTTCTTATTGACTACTTGCACCAGGGCAAGGCAAGCGTAACTGTTAGATATAGGAGATCCCATTACTATGGGGCCTCCTTCTGTATAAATTTGTGCATGTTATAATTTCTTTTATATAGGCAAACTGGTTCGGTTTCTGAATAGCTGAAAAAAAAAAACGGTGTACTGGGTTTTACAGTGAAGTCCATTACAGAGCTCTAATTTCATCTTGCTCCCACTTCAAATTCTGGCTGAGTGAGAAGAAATTTTCATCCATTGAAGGTGCTATCACTGCCATATGTGTATTTTGCCACCTTTTTGATGGCATGAAAAATCTGATCAAATGCAGAGCTTTCAATAAAAACTATGTTTAAAAATAATTAAGACTTTTTTTTTTCCAGAAAATGGTGTTTGTCAAGTCTGGTCTAAATGCTTTTGTTAAAGCATCCTCATTAATTTAATAGCTGGCCAGTGTGTGAAAGTTTAAATAAATTACAATTCTTTGTTTTTTTGCTAATGGATTGCTCTCCATTGCCAAATGGCCTTGTGATAGTGAGGTGTAAAGCATGAAAACAACAAATCTTCGTTCCTGAAATGCATTCATATTTCAGGCAGCCTGTTCTGCTCTGCCATACTTTCAGTAAAAAAGCATTGGCCAGCAGATTTATTGTCATCACCATGCTTTTGAAGAAATTAGATCGACAAATTTGCATGACTTTTTGCTATACGATTTGGCACTCCATAATGGTTGGTGGTTAAGACATTTGGCTGCTGAGTGCGAGCTTGGAGGTATAGTTCTGGTTGTGACAGTCATACCATGTGCATCAAAGTGATGCGCATGGAATGTAAAGATACTCTTATGCCTAGATCATAATGCACATTAATGGATGCTGAAAGTTGAAATTAATCCGTCACGGCGCATCTCATAGCCAACATTGTTTATTTTGGCGCACAAATATCCAATAATCAATCGCTCAATTAATCATGCTATTTAGACAGCAGCATTGGAAATAATTATGGCACCCAGTATTGACTGGCGACCAAGTTTAGTGCACTCAAGTATTCTTTTCTGAGGTTTCTTGTGTTTCTCTGTTTTGCAAAGCTAGGATATGAACCACCTGTCTTTGCAACGTCACTGCTTTCAAAAGTCGGTCGGGGACAATGTGTGACGGGGACGTTGCGGTCTCTTTCTTCACCAGAACTTCACAGCCAATGCAAGCCCAGCCAGGCCTGTCCTACTGCCTGGACTGGCAACAAACAGCTCGCCGTGGCCCATGTCACCGCAGGCGACGCTTCCCTTGCGCCGCTAAAACAGCTGCCACCACCCAGCTGACTGGCAGCGACAATATTCACAACACGTGCTCACACAACGATCAGGCGGCTCCAACACACCAAATCAACGCTGACCCCTTTTCCTCTCCCTAACACCACCTTTATACCAGAGGAAACTATACATATATATATATTCCCAATTTGCCAGTGCCAGCCCTGGAACTGATTTTTTAGAATAATAGGAAGCAAGGCGCGCCCTTTTTCCCAGCGCGTTCCCCTTCCCCTGCGAATCTTAGCGAACTCATTCTTCGCTCTCAAGGTTGTGCTTATGTGGGGAAGTAAAGAGTATCGATTTCGTCCAGTTTTGTCGTCGTTGGTTTGGAAAAAGAGGGTTGCGTGGCGTTGGTCTGTGTCATCTGCTCTGGGCGCGCTCATCGTTGCCCGAAGCAGTCCACGGTGCTCTTGATGTCGTGTGCTGGTGTGTGTGTAGCCGGTTTTGTGTGTTTTCTGGTGCACGAATGCGTTGGAAAGCGTGGCACCACGTGCCGTCGAGTTTGGCGGCTCGCAGCACTTCGCCACTTGCAAAATGGAATGCTCACAAGCTTCTTTTTTGCTGCCTCTGCAGCGGGAAAGGTTGGTGCACCCAAGCCAAATATAAATTGCTGTTTATACACTGTTCACAAAAAGAAGCTAGGCCGCAGAAGCCGCGGCCAGTGACGTAGTGAGAGTTTATATAGTGCGTTGAGTTTGTTTCATTCCTGTTTTGATTGTGGATGACGGTGATGTCTCGCTTTCGAGTCGCGCATTGCCGTAGTTTGTTGCAACGGCTTTTATCTTACCGCAGCGGCCAGGCCGATGTCTCGGAGATCGCACCGCACGTTTTGTGTGCGTTGAGGGCACTCACAAGTCACAGATTTATTTTAAAGTTACTCAAACATAGCTCACTCATCTTAAGTGCAACTGTGTTGATGCGTGACTCACTGCAAAACGGCTTCGGCGTGTTTATTATGACGGAGGTTGCCCACTTGCAGCCACTAATTACGAATAATTACGAGTTGCGAGATTTCGGAGTGCCCCGCTATGAAAAAGTCTGGCTTTAGGGCCAAATTTTTATAGCCCTGCTACTGTTCGTAGTGCCCGGTTTACATATTGGGTGAGCTGTAACTAGGTTACAATTTATGGACTGCAGTTTCATTTTCAGACGTTCGGCCACAGTGTGGTCATTACTTTGGTTTTTGGGGCTTCAGACGAGAATCGGGGTCTTGTGCATTTTGATGCCAGCATGGCTTCTGCAGCTTTTCAAAGGCACTGCGCAGTTGTGTTCCGCATTTGAGCATGTATGGTAATTGAAGCCAGCCCCTGGCAGTGTCAGATCGGGAGTATTGCACATTTTCTCCAGTTTTTATATTCTGATCCTGTGAATCTCAAGGCATGCATTGCAAGCAGTGTGAATCAGTAACATGCGCCAAAGGTTTCATGATAATGCGATACTTTTCAGCAAGGCCTTTGGATGCAACTAAACATGTGCTAGTGCTTATTGACTCCTTGTTGCTAGAGCTCTCTTAATTTCAGCTCTTTTGTTCTTTTCATGCCGAAAGGTTAGCATGGGGCTGTCAGCAAAGCTCTAGGGCATATTATTCAGTGTCGTGATTAATGGGAAAAGTTCGTATCTCTTACACTGACGGGGTTCTTTCAGAGTTTGCGAACGATTGCTTCTTTGATAGTGCAGACTTGCGAGCCGTTTGTCCTTGTCACTTGCCGAAACAGGTGATGGATTGGCCTGCCTTTATTCTGTATGGTAGGCACATTACAGCATTGCAAAATGCAGAACACCTGAGTGGTGAGTGATAGGCATCAATTGTACCATCTCGAAGCACGTGGAGGGTTCCTGTATCTAGTGAGCGAGAACAGCTCATAAAATATAACATCCTCCCTACATTTTGCATTAATGGTAAATGTTTGCATGAGAATGCACAGTCCAAACTCATTGTGCGACAAAGGAATCGACCAACGAGTTTGCTTTCCATTACACTAAAAAGATTGTAAACTGCAAAAAGATTGTATACTGACATAGTAGAAGTGACTGAACAAAGAAAAGGTTGTGCATAAGCTAGCTTGCTTATTGGGTTTACTGCAGTGATGTTTTCATGTGGTCCTATTTGAGGTCGTTTTTCCTTCCTTCAGCTTGAAAACTGTCAATTTGGAAAAAGCAAGACAATGTCCGATTTCATAAATTCTTCCCTGCTTCAGATTGAAAACTTTGTAAATTTGGAAAAAGTGACTATGTATGTCTTTCTTAAAATTCCGTAAAATTTAATGAAAATTTCCTTTTGCCTATTTTTACCTCTAATTTCTTGAAAAAGGGAAAGTTCCCCAAATGAGACATCACTGGTTTACTGTTTTGAGCAGTGTTGAGGTGAAGTTGGTCAAGTTTGGCTTTTGGAGAAGCTCTAAGCTAGGAACAGCTGATTTCTGCTAGTCCCAGTTGTGTGCCACTCCCTTCAGCTGTAATTTTGCTGTAAACTAGGTAAACTACCAGTCTCAGTAGAACATTATCGTTGTTGGCATTGTAGCTGTAATGTGAATACATTAAGGAGGCACAAATGTTCGTTCACCCTAATACAGATTGAGGGATGACTTAAGTGAGCATCTGCATATCTTCCAGCATGAAATGCTTAGCTAGATCACAGTAGATGCTATTGAATCCCTGTTCCCAAAATGAATTTTTTCAAACTTTCGACCATGTGGATACACCGACATGTATGATTTTGTATCATTGATTTTTGTTGAATGTTTCAATGTCTGTGCACAAGCCCATTAATGTCCACTGTATGAATTTCCTCTTGCGTTTACGTGGACCTGTTACATGCAATACCTGCTGCAGATGACTGAGGCTAGTGTGTGCGTTGATGGCTGTTGGTGGTCGTCCGATGATGGTTGTGGTTCGACGTAAGTTTCCTCCTTCATTCCACAAAGCTTTGACCTGTCGATTGCCAAAGTTCTGAAACCAATGTTGTGAGGAATTATTCACCTTTTGCTCTGGAACTGCAAAGCAGCATCGCTCATTATGCCTTTTCCTTCAAAAGTGGGCCAAATCATAAAACTATAGTCTTTTAATTGTTGCCACGAAAAAGGCACTCTGCCGTTTCATTGGTGCAAGGTGTGGGAACGTTCATGTTTATCGATGCCAAAGCATTGTTACAGGCTACATTCCGTGACTCGACGTTGAGCGAAGTGGCACAGTTGCGCGCATTTGAGTTTTTCCTCCCCAGTGCGCCCCTATGCATATTGAATTGAACCTCTTGTATGCCTCCTCCTTTGATCAGAGGTTCATTGAAAGTTTGCAATGCTCAGCATAGGCTAGACAGAAGTCCTTTCAGGCCATTGTTTCAGGATGTGGATTTTTCTTCTTATGAAGAGAGATGGCAAAGGGTGAGAGAAAAGCATAGTTGTCAGTCGAGCTCATTCTTGCCAAGTTTTGCATGCTTGCTTGCTACCACCGCATTTATTCGAATCCACGCCGATAGTTTTTTTTTTCAAACATGAGATATGTAACTCCTAGGTCGGCTTGGGATTTTGTCGCTGTATTAGTAAAATACAATGACAACGCATAAAAACTAAAAACTTAGCACGCATGTGATGCCCCCACGAAATACCAATAGGAGACAGCATTATAGCCGTTACTATCCGTAGCCTGCGCCGATAAAAGCTTATACGAGCATTGGCTATTTTGACCTTGTTTCCTATTCGTTTGGTGGCGTAGGCACGTGATAAGGTCAGCGATGATGAGGACGAGCATGCTGTTCCTGCTGTCGTTCGCATTGTTTCTTCGGCTGGCTTACATTCGAAGAAGGTTTTCCTTTCTTATTTGGCCTTCAACTTTCAGGTGCCGTCTTAGTCTACGCCGGCCTAGGTTCGAGTAAATATGGTAAAAGAAGCGGTTACTTGATTATGAAATGTAATTAGTTACCCTTTTTATGTACCACTGCGACCCTTGCAGTCCTCGGTAAAAGTCGCAGTTTATATTTTCTGGAACATAATTGGGGCAGAACCATTTCTTTCAGATACAAGAGATGAGAGTATCAGATTATAATTGGAATGCTTGCCATGTATGCAACAGCTAGCTGCAAGGCATGTAGTTATTTGTTTTTGGCTTTGAAAAGGGTTTGTGGAGTTGACAGAATGTACTCTTAGGTTTTTCCTGTTGAGGATAGGGTTTGCTAGCAGTGGGCTAGGTTTAGTGTATTTTTTCTCGGCGAACCTCTTAGTGCATAGGGCACTTCTTTGCCGCTCCTTGTGTGATATGCTTCTGTAGCTTGTAGAATTTGGTCAGAAGCTTTGCAACCTCCTTTGTATTGTTAGTCATGTGCGGAGACCCAAGTTGAGTAGTACTTTTAACCGTGCGGAGGTTTCGGCTACTGACTGTACAGCATTAACATATTTTCCCTGACGAAGGTCATGTGATATGACGTATCATGTGCAATCATGTCCCTGGTGTCGAGTTTTGTGAAAAATGTGTTTGGTGTGGATTTATATCTGAAAAGTGTACTACTGGTGGAAGGCCTCTGGAGAGTGATTAACTGCAGCGAAGCGCTTTTGTTTGGTATCGTATTGTTGAGTTAGTGCAATACTTGTTTCACCAGCGCTTACTGAGCAAAGCACCAGAAACTTACGGTGCCAAGAATCTCTGTGTGAAAATACTAAGCAGTGATGAGTTGAGTTTATTTTGGTGAAGAATTGCAGCCTGATTAAACTGGGTGCATGTTGTGTTTTGATAAGCTATTGCTGTGTGCAATATCTCACCAGAGTGCTTGTTATTAGAGTTTGAAGTGCGGCAGGACTGGACCCGAAGCACGGAGCAGTGCGCAGTGAATTTTCCGAGCCAATAGCACACAGACAGTTGCATGAGATACAGTATTTAGAAGCTTATTGGAGACACTCATCAGCAGGATGCGTCTTTAGGATGTCTTTCCCCTGTATGGCCCGACGTATTACATGCAATGAGTCAGTCGATGTGTAAAGTTTTCATTTTTATGCTTGCAGAAGTATATCAGTTCCTCACATTACTACAGAAATGACCATTTTCTGTATATTTATCAAAGCGAAGTACCAGCTGCAAGAGATGCAGGGGGCCTGCCGAAAGATAATTTATGCTAAGCCTAGAGCGAAATTGAACATTTCGTTGTTCATAGTGCTACATTAGCAGGTGATTGAACAGTTTTGCATTGCGCCGTTGGTTTCTTGTATACACCCGAGTGGTTTTGCACACTGTCATCATTCTTCGACATCCGGAAATAATCACAGCTTGTAATTTTATTATTCTTGCAGTTACCCGAGCCTAAACTTTCTCTGAGCACACTGCTGCATTGCCAGATAGCAAAGCAGTTTTGTATTTTGCTGTTTTATTTTATGCGCCTGAGTTTCTGCACAGTGTTATTGTTCTTAGACATCCGAAAATTATTTTCTGTCCAATTTTGATCGTGCATTAATATTTTTCTTCAGTTAGCTACCATCCTTTTTACATTTCTGCAATGTAGGGATTGCTTCAGCTGTTCACAAAATACTAGTTTCATAGCTGTTATCTCATTTTCTTCGCCTGAGCATTTTACTCAGTTAAAATAAAATCGCATTTGGGGTAGTCCAAAGTTGCAGTTCTGGTCACTGTTCAGATCTGCACGGTGTGACCACATACTAGTTACTTCTTTGATTTATTAACCTTTGTTGATTTGCTACCCAGCAGAGGTACAAACACAGTTTTTGTCAGTATCGACCCACACTGAAATCAGATTAGATTGGTTGTGTTGCAACGCAGCGATTTTTGTAAATAAGAGCCGAATTTTTTCTAAGGCTGTTCTGTAGCCTACCACTCTGGTCGTGAAAGAAAAGTGGCCTAATTGGAGTGCATGAATTTTGTATGTGTTGAGATCTGGTCTCTGATAGGTACTCAACTAAAGTTGCAGCATAAACAGTTGTCAACTCACTCTAACCTCATCCACACATGTGGCGTCACCCAGGTTGTTGGCTAGCTATTCATTTAACTATCAGTTGTGACACTCTGTCGGCTATTCTGGTTAGCTTACCAAGATTTCAAAAGCACGGCAGTGTTCCGAAAAATCGAGGCATCACCATTTTGGTCTGTAGAGTTGACGTTAGTCCCTAGACTGAGAACTTTTAAGAGCAAGTACAAGTCAAAAGGAACTGCCTCAACATGGGTCTCCAGGAGTCGATGAAAGGTTTTCGAGTGTAGTATATATACTGCCTTCTGTGGCCATGCTTGGAATGGTAAAGGCTCTCTGCCAGGTAGCTGAACTGTGCCTGACCCGTGTTACCTTAGCAAGCCTCCCGCGCTCACCTGATTAGGAGGGCTCCCAAATGTAGAGGTTTTTAAAAACCAGTGCTGCAGAGGTCAGATACCTGCTCACCCAAGCCAAATACGACGTTACAGCCCAAAGTCGTGCATACAACTCGCATGCCTGTGCTGAATGCTCTGAAAAACTGGAAGTCTTCCTAAAATTTTGAAAGGAGTTTGTGTGAAAACTGCATTGCTGAGTTTTTGCAAGGCTACAGATTACGTAAGCGTGCACTTTTCTTTGTCCCGGATTGCTCGTAAAAACTGCGGGGCAGTTTAATGTGTCTGTGGTGAATTGTGAGCTAGGCCTAATTCAAGCGTGATTTAACTGTTGTGATGGGTTTACTGTCTTCCTTGTGAAAAGCAATTATGCTGTGACGCCAAATTGCTGATGGGATTTGTGAAAGGTTTTTTTGGGCTTTGCTGGAAAAAAAAAAAATGCGTTTGGCATGGCAGCACTGTTTGGCTTGGACAGCTGTGTACTCGTGCATGTTCAACCGTTGAACCTGTTTCCAGGAAGTGCCTTTGGGCACAATAGTAACTAGCCCTGTTTTTAGCTTACGACCACAGCACGAGATGCTTACGAAATGGCTCACAGGCTCAACCTGCCTAGACGAATCCGATTGCTTTCGCAGGCATTGTGGAGTGCGATGTGTTTGTCAATTAGCGTTTTCTACTTGCCTATTGCTGAAAAAAATATGGGTGTTCCCTGTTTATATGGATGAAGCTTCACTGCTAATATGGATGAAGCTTCACTGCTATCTAAGGTTGTGTCCATTTGTAGTAAACACCCCGTGTTCACTACAAAAAAAAGTGCGATTCCCTTATTCACTGAAATATCTTTACGGATTCAAACTTGTGGTATGGCATTGGATTAGTGGAAACGATGCAGGTTGACTGCATAATTTCATGCCATTTTGTTTGTGAGCATCTCGCGTTGTCATAAGCGCTGCTCTTTGTTCTTTGTGATCCTACATGCCAGTATGCCCACTTTCAGGACTGAGCAGTGTCCCGCCCTCCCCTGATTGGGCAGCCTGTAGGTTTGAAATAAAGTGCAAAGCAACGATTGCGCACTGTATTTGTTGTCTTGGAAGAACCTGCTTGAACCGATCACTGGCAGGTTGGTCACCTGTTGTTTTGGTGACCGCAACCTGTACCAGCAGAGTTCGAAATACGCGAAGTGATGGAACTCAGGCAAGACACATAAATACGTCTGTGCTACATACTTTAATATTGTGGTATGCTGGTGCACACTTTACACTGGGAACACATGTGGCCAGTAATGGCACGGAGATCAGCATGCAATGACTAGTAGACACGAGCAAAATAATGTTTTGATCAAAGAACACGAAGCATGCATGCACTTTTAAAGTCCTGAAACACCTCTTGTTGAAGCAGCTACTACTCTATCCCTGAAGCTTTTACATTGCAAAGGAGATGACCACTGGTCCCTTAGGGTAAAGAAATGTACTCCGAGAGAAAGCAAGCTTAGCAGGGGCGGCAGGAAATCGGGTGCCAAGCAAAGTCTTGGAGAAGGTGGCCTCAGCTGGCACAGTACAGGGTTAATTGGTGCCTCTGTCCTGCATTTGTAGATACCAGCACATGTTGGAGATGCCTTTGTCCTGCATTTGTAGATTCCAGTGCATGTTGAAGAGATGGAAAAATCCTCACGGATGGTGAAAGTGTGCTGTCAACGAGAGGTGCTCTGATCATCAACATTCCAAGGGTGTTTTTGTTGTTCGCACTGTGTGCTGATTTCATTTCACTGTTGAAACAGCGTTAGCACTTCTGAATGCTGGAAAGCAAGTGAAATGAACTAGTCTAACAACAGAAGCAATATAGCGGTGCAAAGTTTTTATTTTTGTTTGTTCTTATGCAGATGCTGTCATTGCAGTTTTGAGCGCATTGAAGTTGTGACAGAAAAGCGTTCAGATGACTGAAGCAGGATATCCTAAGCAGCTAATATATGTGAGGTCTAGCACAGACTATGCATTTTTGGTGTCTAAAATACATATAATAAAATTTGTTCCTGTTTTCTGGATGCTCTAAACAGCTCGGCCCATAATGTGAACAATGCAAAACGCGCCTGAATTTTGTTTCTACAGTCTCGGCATGCCTTAGCAATAAAAAGTCTGCAACAAGATTTCACAAAATGGATTTGAACAAATGAAGTCTATTTTCAAAGTCCCCAGAGTATTTGAAAGTGGCGAGTATTTGTGGCATCATATAACCATCTGCAGTGAAATAAGTTAACACAAGACCATACAAGTGAAAATGCTGTCCACTAGCCTTGCTTATGCAAAAGAAAAATGTCTGACACAAATGTACAAATGACCTAGGTGAAAATGGCTGTAACTCAACATTGAGAGCAAGCCAAAAGAAAAATGGATTGCAGCAACAACTAGAACTGCTGTAGAGTACCTGAATCTGTTGCCGACATTCTGACGCTAGAACTTGCCTTGCTAAGGGCCACAGCAGTTGCTAAGGCACAATCTCTCTTGCTGAACATTTTGTCAGAGCATATCAGCGCCAGACTGAGGGAAAACTATTGCAGCTAGCCATATAGCTTGGTATATCGCTGGCAATGATAAACAAGTAACACGTTGCTTGTGATGCAGCCTTAGTGAAACATAAAAATAATCTCTTGTGAACAAAAAGTAAACAGTCGTTGAAACAATTGTAAGCATAGGGTTTTTTTTTATGGTGGTGCTAATCAGTGGCCAATCAGTTGTGGAATCATATTAGAAGACAACTTTACAGAAAATGAAAGAAAAAGACAACCACATGGCACTAGTGTAATTGTTTTAGACGATCATGCCTGCAAATTTATTGTCTAAAATCATTACACAACTGATAGCTCGTTTTAATCAACATCGCCACAAAAACAAGTAAGATTCCACTATGCCTTTCTTGGTATTATTTACTATTGGCATCTTATGTATTTGCTCAAAAACAAGCTCTTGTGACACAAGGCATCAAAAAGTGAGAAAGCTGATGCAGATATGCAACATCTGAAGCCTTGCTTTTGCGCATGGGGTGCAAAATCAAGTTGCTCTAAACAAGCGTATAAACAACAAAAAACTGGACTGTAGCAAGAAATAAGATTGTAAGTGAGTGATCAGTGCATGCAGATTAGCTGATGCTCCTTCTAGGTGCACGTAAAGCATTGGTCCAAAGTCTTGAGGCCATAAGATCAGCTTCCGAGGCCTCTAGTGGAGCATTTACAATATCCCGAAGATCAACTCTTAAGAAAGTGGCTCTGGGCAGTGCTCCTTCTATTTTTTACATGTAAGGGCCTTGTGGTTAGAAGAGTAAATTGTTTTGGATCTGGTTGACTTCTTAGCAACCAGTTTTTGTGTGCCAAAGTATTCAAAATATATATTCACTTTGAATTTATTCAAACAAAATTACTACAGTCGTGCCTCGTTAATATGACCCCGTTAATATAGACTACTCGGGTTTTGGACAGTTTCCCTCGGGACATAACTTTTGCTATGCATTTTCGCCGAGTTAACATGGAAACTTGCTGTCCAGGAAATGGACAGGGTGACAATGCTGAAAACCCACTGGGGCTCACATACTCTTGCTGAATAATATGGACAGTCCTCAGAATACAACGTTGACGACACAACCAAATTGTTTCATTCTGTTTTGTGTGCACAGCAGCAGCGTAAAGCAGTGTGAAAGTGCATGCCTAATGACGGCCTTTCTTTTTTTGGTTTTGGGGCCTAATGCATTTCTGTGGTCAAGGTGCACAGTCGATGCGCCTTCCGATACGCTGCATTTCATGAATGGCTGTGAAAGAAACTCTCTCAGCAGCCTCTGAGATGTTGAAGGACGATTTCAGCAGCTGTACGCATAATGTGGACATAGTATATGTATTATACCGGATCGCATGATGTGAACACACACAGTAAAAGATACGTCATCACTCCATGAGACGTAATCACATATCTCGTGCACCATTGGGAGCTTCAAACTGCACTACGTTCATCTCAAAGAATAACGCCGACCGGCATAATTCACTTTCAGCTCTCAAGGTTGTCCAATTTCTTCACTGCCCACTACAGTGCAATGCACTTAAGCGGACCTTATTCACAAATCACTAAGTGTTCTTTTCAAAATAATTTTTGCTTTCATTTCTTCATGGTTCGTTATTACGAACGACTTGCTTAATCGTCAATTTTGCTCGGGAAACAAAGTGTATATGTTAACAAGGCGTGACTTTATTCACTACAAACTCATTTTTAACCAAAGAGATCGCAGCATTAAAATTTGCTCAAGGCTAATCAGCCATTCTAGCCAAATTATCAGGAGATATACTGTATGGATTGGTGCACATTAATCTTTTGAAGCCGTTAACAGAACACAATGCGGGGACCTATAGAAAATGCATGAAACATTCATTTATGAAAGCAGGTCAGGTTGGGCATCTCAGACAAGTCAACTTTTTGGCTTGGTGAGTACAACATTGTGACCTCAGCTAACCTGAAATGGAGACCTGTTTGTTCAAGGCTACTCACCAGTCACAAATAGTTAGTGCTTTAAATGAACACAAGCAAACTAAAAGGAGTCTATGCAGAATAAAAAAAAAACAGTTCCAACTGCAACATATATGTTGATCTGGATGGCTGCTCGTAATTAAACTAATTGATTTGGTGCATCGCGCCTATGAAGTGGGCAGCTTCGTGATGTACATGTGATGGTCGTTATGAAATACCGGTGAGAAAACACAAACATGATGAAAAAATGATAAGTTAATGCAACCTTGTAAATAAAAATTCCACCGATACAAGTCATTGTGTGGATTGGGTGCTGTTTCGACCTCTAGTAATCGCAACTTTCATCTATGCTAACACATCAGGATGTCACCACAACATAGGAACTGAAGCAATGACTCGAATCACTGTGTCACCGGGTACCCAAACAGGCTATGGAGTGAACATCTGAGCTTCTGCTAAGACAGTACAAGTTTCTTATGGTATTAACATTTTTCACAAGGGTTGTCTTTGCTCGTCTTAGGCACTCTTCTCCACATCATTACAATTGGGAGAAAAAGGACACGTTAAATTATCACAATCCACATTAGCAACAACACGACGTGTTCATAGATATGTGACTGTATGTCACACAGTCAACAGATGTTCAGAGCAGTTTAGCTATGAATCCAAGTTAGTATCATGCCAGTGAGTGCTGGGAACACTGTGCAGTCGAACCAAGATTATTGTGGGCTTCCCTGTGTCACAAATTCAGATTTTCTAGGCACTAAGTCACTGGGATCAATACCTCGTGCTTTGCTGAAAATTTTGATTCTACATAATACTCTGCGGCTTCCTTGGCTTTATTTTATAAATTTTGGTTCTAACTGTAACTGCATCACAGGAGACAACAAGAGACCAAACAAAAGGTGACATTCAGTTGTCCCTTGAGTTACTGTACACTGTCTTGGATAAGCCTACAGCTATTTATGTCAGCCAGCTGTTTTGACCTCGACTGCTACAGATAAATATGTCCAGGAAAATAACATTTTCTTTTCCTGTGTTAGAAACCATGCCAATTGCTGCTGCTCCTTGAGTGACGTTGGGAGCGGACAGCCTTTTCAGCTCTGAAAACATAAGGACGACCCTAACCTGGCAACTGAAGGAATACAGTCAATCCCACTTATAACAATATTGAAGTGCCATGGAAATATCATTGTTATAACCGATAATTGTTATAACAGGGTTGTGCCGATAAAAGAAGAACATGACAAACTTTTACAGCATTTAATGACAAGAAAGGCTTGTAGTGGCTTGATCGTTCTAATGCCTGTAAAAGCTTATTTTGAACTTCAGGGGACCGGAAAAAAACGTTAAAATTATCGAATATCCTGAAATGATAGCAAGAACCTTTTGCATCATGGTATATTTATCAGGTGAAAGACTGGACAACCGGTTGCTTGCTTTTGAGGTGAGAATGGCGCGACGATGATTATTTTCCACATTTTCATAAATGCTTTATTGCAAGCATACTGTCAGAAGCATCGAAGCAGAACTGCTCAAAGGTGGCAAGGGCTTTAGCACTGCAAGCGTGGTTTGGCTGGTGCAGTTGTAGCATCTCTATGTTTTTGTTTCTTTCAAGGTTGACTTTCACTGACCAGACTTAATTGTTATAACTGATAATGTGCTTTGACAGCATTCCTATAAGTAGTTTACTCTACCATAAAACGCAAGGTAAAGCTGACGATGCCGCGACTGACCATTTTTATAGTATTCAATATATTGTTATAACTGATATTGTTATAAGTGGGCTTGACTGTACAGCACCCCATTTCAATGTCTTCCCAGCTGCCCCCCATGCTGCACTTCCAGTGATGATTATTCATTCGCCAGGTCAAGAAATTTCCACGGGAAAGGGATGACTAGACATGCTGGACGAAACCCTTTTGTCCAGCAGTAGACTTAGTAATCTGACGGACGATAATGCATGCTGGCTCAGTTGGCCAGCCTTGGAGGTGAAGTTATCGGTTCACGGTGACGAAACATTATGGGTGTGTTGAAATTCTCCACCCACTCATGGATCAGAAAGGAAGAGGGGATGTCTGAAACATGAAGTGCACCGGCGGAAGGGACAGGTCAGAGGTGGAATTTGTACACCTTGCGGGCGCTGTCCAAGTCGGCCACGAACAGAGACTGCCCGTCGGGGCTGAGGGCGATGGCGTGTGGCTGCACCAGTGGCTGAAAAGAGACGAACAGAGGAGGACTTATCTGGATGTGCGCACACCTATCATGTAAAAATGGAGCAGTTGTCCTGAGGCAAATGCAGTCAAATCTTCATAACTCATACTCAAAGCGGAACAAAAATTTGATTAAATTATTCAGCGTTCGAATCACTCACAGCGTTTTTAATTAATGCAACAAAAGTGTCAGTTTGAATAAAGTGGAAATTTGAATTAAGCGAGTTTGAATTTTACCGACATTCCACTCTATTTCCTCTGGCCCAGTGCTCTGCATTGGGCGAAAGATGTAGTGGAGGAGGTGGACCTTCGGTGGACAGCAGTGAGAACCGTGAACTCACTTTCATCACTGTTGACCGCTGGCGATTTTTAATTGCACAGGAGTGCAGTCAAAGATTGGGCAGTGGCAGGAAACAGTTGTTGCAACAATGGTGAGCCGCAGTGGATCGTGTGTATGATGACAATGATGATTTGTGGCAGAAATTCGTAGGAGTCTTGTAGAGATTGAAGTTAGTACCACATATTATAACAAGCTGTTAAGCACATGCAAGCGTAGTTATATAGATATAGGTTGACTGCACAGAGTGGGAGGAACCTGCAAAACAGTGCACCCACCACTGAGGTTGGGTAGAAACGCTCAGGACTGGCACTCGGCTCCAACTCCAACCGGAATGCCGAAGACTGGTTGGGGGCCAGGGCTTGCACACCGTATAGGGTACGCCCTGAGAGAAAAAGAAAAGGCAGGGGGAGGGAACTATAGAAAAGGCACATATACAATTTTTCGTTCCCACTTTCTTAAAATCCAACTCCTCCTAGCAGCATTTCTTCAAACAATGCACTTTACCTGCATGCATCAGTGCCGTATAGATGGACCAATGTTGGCCCAAGGTGTTCAGAACAATTTTAAGAGGTGCAATCAAAGTTAAGCAAGGGAATGATTAAAGCGAAATTTATGATCAACTGAAAACAGCGACACCACCAAGCAAGAAGGTAATTTGCACAGCTTTCTTAAGACTGTGCAGTCTTGCTTAGTATCTGTAAGGCTATGATCAGGGATGCATGTTAAAGGGGCACTGAGTCAAAATGCAAGTTGACCTATATTTATTGAGTATTGTATTCCAATAACAAATAGGATACTGTCACTGAAAATGAAGCTTCTTATAAGTTAGGAAAGGCCAGAAATAGAAACGCTGGTATAGCCACTACTGGTTGCTTTCACAAGCAAACTTTAATGACAGTTTTAGGCTGTGGATTTCCAAGGCTACACCACATCACCGTGAATTTTTATTCAGCAATCATGAACAAGTTCCAGCTATATCAAGAGTTTGAACCAAGAGCTGGGATTAAGTTCAATTCAACTGCTAATTTCTCAGCTATAAATAAGTCATTCGCTATCAAGAAACATTTAGCAGAGCCACAGAGAGCTAAACAGTATAATTTTACCTGGAATAAACACTGGATGGAGATGCTACCAATTTTTCATTACTATGTAACGTGGATTCTATCACCTGTGATATTAGAGCAAAAAAATGAATAATTTTCAAATTTGCTTGCAGAACTAGTTCATGAATTGTTAACATGATTGAAGAAACGGCCTTTTTCAGCTTATAGTATTAAAGAAACGTGAACGTGTCAACTCCAAGAGATGCAGGAAGCCTGCTGAAAGGTGAATTCAAGGAAAAAACTAAGCTTAATGGGAAAAGAGCCTAAAATTTCTGTGCTCATAATGCTGCACTGACAGGTGATGGAAAAGTTCTGAATTTTGTACTGCATAGGCGTCAGCATTTACGGGGTTTATTTCAATATATCTGTACTCTGAAATCATCAAAATTAGCTAAATTTAATTATACTCCAATCGACCTTTTCTGAATAAGCCTCCCAGTCTTTTACATCTCTGGAATGCATGGACCGTCAAGGACAAAACCCTGGAAGTTGATAAATTTTATCTGATGTTACCACGATGCTTGCAGTGTTATGCAGGCATTGATAACTGATGTTATGCGCGTGCTTGTAGTAATTATTGCCGCATTTTGCAGTTAGACCTAGCACTAAGCACTGCAATCACCAAAGCCCCACCATGTAGGTTGGCGGGAAAGAAGCGCACCTCGGGCAGCTACGGCGTATACACGTTGCAAGGGTTCACCAAAGGCGAGCATCAGGTCACCCAGGTCGCGACCTGGCCGCAGTCCCTGTGAACCCGCCCAGTAGCAGAGTACTCGGCGACGCTCACGGTCAGCCACACACACCACGTTCAGAGTGGGTACGTAAGTCACCCCATGAGGCACCAGCATGCGCTCTGCAAAGGCAAAGAGTGGTTTTGTTGATGTGCGGCAGATCCCCCTTATGACCATGCCCCCAAATGTTTGCAGAAGTACATTCCACTGCTTTTTAACTGTTAGCTCATAATTAAACCGCGTTTTGCAGTGGCAGTAAAACTGTTTAGATGTTTTTGCATGAAATCTAATGAAATTCGGAGCACGTAAGGTAATGCCGTACTTATTCGAATGGTAATGAAAGCTTTTTCACTGAAAGCGGAAGTGAAAAGTCACCCCTTCCTTTATAGCTGAGTCAATATTCACAAACTTTTTTTTTGCCCCGGACTTGTATAAGTGACCCCTGTAGTGTACTTGTGGTAGTGCCACATTTAGGTAATTGCAGTAAATTTAGCCAATATAAAAATAAACTCCAGCTTTACAGTATTCTTTATAGTTTTCGAGTCACAAAAATGAGCACGTTCACTAAGTAACCCATTTTATTTGACTCAATCGCAATAATTTTATTGAATATTTATGATTGTGCCCACGAATGTTTATCCTAAACAGTAAAGTTGTCAGTTTATGTGCTTGTGTCCTCAACAGTTATTCAATAAAGTGAATGCACTCACTCTGCATGTAAACTCGATAACTATTTTTACAAAAAGTACAAAAAGCAGCAGTGTAAACAAAACCAAACGACTGTGGAGTTGAGAAACAAGGAGGCTCAGAGATAGCATCGTAGTTGGTTCATAACAGGCACCAACTATGCACTTCAGAAAAATGTATAAGAATGCAACAAAAGTATGCGAAAAGAAAAGGAGCCAACCTTGGAGTCCAATGTCGGTGAGATGAGTGCCATCCCGGGTGAACACAGCAACACGGTGGTTGCAGTAGCCATCGCTGACGAAAATGCGTCCCGAGAGACCCACGGCAACACCCGTTGGCTTGCAAAAGTGGTCCCGCCCGCCACCCGGTTCAAAGGCACGGCCCAGCACCAATGGCGGACCTGACACACCAAACCTGAACACCTGCATATGCCCAGATTACAAGTTTCATTCTCATGTTATGTGAATGCCGACCTCGAGTATAAATGGAAAACGGGTCAATAAAAGAATGCTGCTTTTGTCGCATGTTACTTGCACCTAAGTAAGACTGCAGCATTTATTTATTATTTTGAGCCCTATATGTCTGTTAAAATTCATGGTTCGGAACTTCTGACTTATCTGAAGCTATGCCCATTTAACAAATACCAGTTACAACTGTCAGAAATACAACTATAACCAATATGAATCTGATTGGTTCCAGCTTGTTTCTGATCTATTCCAGTTCTAATTCCAACAGTTTCAATCGTTCTTTCTTGATGGGGCATTGCTGGTGGTGCAACAGTGGCTTGGGTAAATGTGGGCAGTAAAAGATTGATTTTGTTTCTTCGATAACTGATTGTGCTGCCACAAATCCTATAAGAAAAAAATGACGAACCATTTAGCATGGTTAGGCCAAATGCGAATTAGGTGCGCTAGCACTTCGGTTGATAGTTTGGTTTCGGTTGCAGTTCGAGGCTTGGTTTTTTAACCCTCTGGAACCTCTGAAGGCACTAGGAAGAGCACACTGGTAATGCACCAGGATTTTCCGCAACACATCCAGCAAATTTACAATCCATCAGTATCATTAACAGTACTGAGGACCCTGGGTGCTTCAGAATTGATTTGCACACTGTACACTACAAATCCCAATACGTATATACTGTATAAGTTTGGAAAATGCAAAAAAGCATGCGTTATTCATTATACTTAAAGGGACCAAGAAATGGTACACACTGAGGTTAGGAAAAGCGCATGAGCGATCGTTATTCCATCTTTCGTCATTGCACCGAAAAAATTTTGAAGCTAGCTTAGTTAGCACTGAAGATATCAACGATTAAAAATGATGCTCTCCCTTGCCCCCTCAACTCATACACGCCGACATGCCAGAAAAAAGAAAAGAAATAAAACAGACAGGTGCTGCATCCCTCTGCGCCCCATCCCGCCCACTTGCCCAAGCTCTCTGAGCACACTGGATGACACCAGTAGGCTCGCCCAGACTACCCCCTGATGTAATCGGAGTAAGGGACGCATGGTGAGGTGTCACCCCCATCGATTGCAAGCTACGGCAAGCAGCGATTTTTTAAAATCATTTGTAAATTATAGGGTTCATGCACAGCTTTTAAAGTTCACTCGAATACCCACAAAGACCACCCCTACAAATCTCTTGCATTAGAATGTGCCCATCGCAATCATTTCAAGATCCCTTTAAAGCTCTGAGCCACACAAAGAACCCACCTGGTGCAGTGCCACGTCCGTGGTCCACACATTGTCCTCCCGGTCTATGTGGATGCTGTGTGGCATGTAGAACCTGTGTGCAAGCCGGTCAGATGAATGACTCCAATTATTGACAATTCTTCTGAGAACCAAACTCATTCAATGTATTTTGCAACTTTGATTCTATGACTGAAACAGGTCGTTTCAACAATGGACAGGGTGAAAATGCACACAGCCCATTTGGGTCCATGTGTTCTTTGTCGCATTAATATTGACAGTGATGATAACAAAACCTTGACTGCCCAAGAGCAAGACGTTTCCTTGCTTGCAGTATTTCAAGATCAGGACACTAGTGAAAGACAATGCGAAAGCTTAAATGCCCCAGGTGGAGCCTTGCTTGTTTTGCAGTCTCATGCTCTAGAGTGATCATTGGTGAGCCTTTCTATTTGCTGCATATCATCAGTGGCTGATAAGAAAGCTCTCACAGCAACTTCTGCCATTTCTGCTACTTTTAAAGCCACATTCAGCAGCTGTCGGCGGACTGGGTGCCAATATGTACTAGCAGCAGGACAGCTATGGAAGGAGAGATGCCGTCAAGCCAAGCGGCACCATCACTTGTCTAATAGACTGCAAAGTACTTTAAGGTATAATGGTGTCCAGGGTGCTTTGTTGGAGTTTCTGAGATCTTGTCTAATTTTCACTACAGTCCATACTACTACTGTGCACAAAAGCAGACTTTAATCAATATTTTTTAGAATAAATGCATTTTTTTTCTTGATGATTACGAATAGTCTTTCTCGCAAACCAAAATGCCCATATTAACTATGCACAACTGTATAAGGACATGTTTTCTCATGCTGCCTTAAAGCCCAGCTACTTGCATTGTGTTCTATCTTCTTTGCAACAATCACCATTGATTCTCTCTTTGCTTCTGGGCCCATATGTATACCATTGCACTCCATCAAGGGTGCACCTTAAGTGTGAAAAGTCTTGCGCATATTTGTCCCAAATGCATGAAGAACTGTCAGATAGCAATAGTGTATTCATGCAGCGGAGAAAGTTTATATTTACTCAAGAGCACAGACCTTAGGGCTAGTTGGTGCATTGCAGTCATGTACAAGCGCAGAACAAACAGGGACAAAGAAAGATGGGACACCACGAGCGCTTACTTCCAACTGACAAACAGGCACATTACATACAACCTTGCTGCATGACGTCAAACTCAGGCACGTTCAGGCGGTCACAACGTGACCGCCTGAACGTGACTGAACGTGACTCAACGTGCTTGAGCAACGTGACTGTTTTTAGATACGTGGATGATTTTTTAATTTTATTACAAAGGTGCAGGGATTTTCCGGCCACTGTCAACCAGCTTTTAGCCCTTTTTGGTGAGTGTTTTAATCCTTTAGTACTGACGCATGAAATGCATGAGTAATGCATTAAAAAAGTCGTGTTGCCATTCACTGAGCCATAGTTTTCAAAACCAAGTGATGCGCCTCCAGTCAGCTGGTTATTTGATCAGCCTCATTGTTTCTGTATCAGAAGGCATGTTGAAAACATCAAAGAAAAAGGACAGGAACCAGAGCGAAGCTAATGGAAAAAAGATAGTAGTCGTTCCTTATTTGCACAACACCTCGCATCGCCTAAAGAAGATTGCAAAACGCAGTGGCGTCAGTGTAGTGCTGTCGGCGCCCGAGAAGCTGGAAAAACTAGTGAAAATGACCAATCCTTTCCAAAAGCCAAAAGCACCATGCGCTTTTAAGCACCGAGATTCTTTTGTAGCGTGTGCCTGTGAAGTAGTATATGAAATTCCTCTATCGTGTGGTTCTAGGTACATCGGTCAAACTGGCCGATGTCTGAATGAAAGATTGCTGGAGCACAGGAGGAAGGTAGGCAATTATAGGGATGGTCATCTTTCTGAACATTGCCATGACTGCGCAGAAAAGAATAAGAAACCTTGCAAACCCTTCTTCAGCGCATGCAAGATAGTGGCCAAGCATAGGTGCCAGGATGTTAGAGAGATAATAGAAGCAGAATTGATTAGAAAAGCGGGTCCATTCTGCGCCAGCGCACCATCTGTATCTCACTAAAAAAGAAAAAACGTTTTTGGTTGCGGCCACTTGATGTCGGCAGTGCTGTTAGTTTGACGTCATGCAGCAAGGTTGTATGTAATGTGCCTGTTTGTCAGTAAATCTTTAGTTGGAAGTAAGCGCTCATGGTGTCCCATCCTTCTTTGTCCCTGTTTGTTCTGCGCTTGTACATGACTGTATATTTACTCATCCGGTTTCGTGACAATCTCACACACAAGCCAATGGCAATAGCTGAAGCAGATGATCTCCCCGCTCTGAAATGCGTGGTCTGAAATAATTTGCACTTTTTCAAAATTTGTTCAACATTACTGCCACCTATTGCTTTGCAGGTATACAATAAAGCAATAACTGAGGACAGAATGATGATGGTATTTTTTAACTTACCCAAGCACAGGTTAGCATACATATATATATATATCGCGGGAGAAAATTTCGTGGCCATTCAAAAATGTCAGAACTGAAAGTACATTTTTTAATGGCCACAAAATTTCCTCCCGCGGGAGAAAATATCAGAACTGAGAGGCTATCAAAGATTCGTCATTCAACTGAGATGGGCACATGCATGTCAATTCCAGCCTCCACCAAGGGAGAGGGCGCAGCAATGAAGTTTGCAACTGCCTGACGAAGACTGGTGCCAAAATTTTGGTGCAATGAGGAGAGTTTGCCCATCAGGCTGATTTTTTTATTACAGCAGGTAAATTTTTCTTAGAACTATTATAAGTCAATCAATGCTACACACAATTAGGTGCGAATACCTTTAGAGTGTCGGACAATCTCTCTGGGGAAAAACAGGAAACCATTTGCAGCAATAAGTCCACTATATTGCAGCAAGTGCACAGCACATCACAAGGAATACAAACAGCAAAGATGCTCACATATTCCTTCCCCAGTGGTGAAGCAGGGCACCCGACTGTGGGTCCACCACGCAGATGGTCGGTTCCTGAATGACGGCATCAGGGCGACGGTACACGTGGCCAGCCGTAAATGACCTGCGAACATTGTGTAACATCACGGCCTGAAGTTGGATCCCATATTATAGCCTCTGTACCAGACAAGCTGCAAGGCTAGCAACAACATTAATAGTTGCATGCACATAATTTCACAGGTGCACTAAGCAAAGAATGATTTACCAGAATGCTAGCTTCTGGTCTTCACAGTGACATTAGTTATTATAATTCAAAAAAGAATTACAATTCTCTTCAGGTACTAGTTGAAGCATGCAATTGAGCGGTGATCCATATCGCGCATCACCACTCGAGTCTGTGATGTAAAGTCAAAGGGAGCTAATTGCTTAAAATATTCCAAAATTCAACTTTTCACAAGCATTTTTATTAATAAACAAAAAATCTGCTAAGCTATATAAGTAGATAAATTATTAAATAAATCAATAAACTGATTAATTTATTTATCTACTATTCGATAAATAACTCTGTGAATGTGCACACAGCGAAGCACGATTTAACGCTGCGCAAGTTTCTTTACTCTTCAGTGCATGTGTGATGCTGGATATTTTACGATAACCAAGAGTGCAGTATTTTCAGCCAGTCATGTGAATCGTAGAGTGAATTTGAATATGTGCTTTACTATTAGTATTTATTAAAATGCAATTAACAATATAAAATTACAAGCACAAGAACTTCATGCACATTATCTTGAACTTTTGCATGCATGATTATGTGAAAGTGACAACAACCAAAAGCTCGTTATGCGCTGGGCGCAATTTTTCATATGAAACTGTGAATAACGTCAGCTGACACCAAATCAGTAAATAAAGAACAGTGAAAGGCTTCACGCATTCTTCTTAGCAAATGCTATTCACAATGCAGTGTATGCTCGTGGCTTGTTTCACTCTGCAGAAGTTAGTGCGTCGCTGTGGGGAAAGAAAACACAAGTTACTGCAGTGAGCTACAAATGAAAACGAGGGATTCAAACGATATTGCAGCGGTCTGCTGCATGTAAGAAACTGTGACAAGAGGCAAAAATTTCTGCATAGCAACAGACATACCCAGATATCTGACAAATGGCATGCAGTATCATTACTTCTGTTGTACAAGCACTCTCTAGAGGCATGCACATCAAATCCTGGTTGTTTGCGTATTGCGTGTAGTTCTAGTCCAGCTTGCCGTGCTCACAGCCAAGGTCAGACAACTGTGTGGAAATAAAAGAGGAATTGAAGTACAAGCAACCCACTGCCCCAACTTACGTGTGGTCCCATTCAACTGGGCCCCGGTGAAAGATGTAAAGTTGGCCCTTGCTGTTGACGGCCACTCCTGCCACCTGGCCCAACTGGCTGCGGTTTGCTACCTGCCAGTCCGCATCCTCAACTGGCAACCGCTGCAGTAATTCAGATATGATAGTGAAACTGTGATTCAGGTTGCAGTATTGCATGATCACGAGGACATGTCAAGACACTTTGAGGGCTGCTCAACTTTAATCAAGCAGAAAAGCACTTGTAGAGTAATTAAGCTAGGACACTACACGGTAATCAGTGTGCTTTGTGAAAGGTTAGTATTTAATAAGAATGCAGACTTTGCAAAGGAACAGTGGTCACGTGTCAGCGAGCACCATTTTAGCTTGCACTAAGTGCAAGTCTCCTGACATTTAGAGTCATCTGTCCTGTTCTAGACTTTCGAAGTCATATGTGCATGTCTGATTAAGAAGTAGAGAATGGAACCAGTGGTGCTTAATTTCAGGTCACGAAAATATGTCATTTGGGATTAAGATGACACTTTTGAATGCTCAGCCTCGACCACAATGGGAAGAATGCCTCTGCTAAAGTTTAAGTGAGCTTTCATAGTGTAAGTTTCTTTTTCACTGTCTGTTTATAGAAAGAAATGTGAATCCAATGAAAGAGAAGCAACTTCTGCACAGTAATTTCGGCTACAACGACAGTACACTTCGTCCAGAACCTACTTCTGCATGATTAGAATATCAACTGCTTAGCTGTTCTCCCAAGCAGTAATATCACACACTTTATTTGAGGTTCAACAGAGCCTCGTTCACAGTGGCAGAGCATTGGAAAAAAATGAAAAAGTTCTGCTCTTAACTGTGCTTAAACAAAGGAGGTTATGAGCTTTGGATGAAACACACGCTTATTGTCCAGCCATTCTAAGATATAAGCCAGACATATATAGAGCACCATGCAGGATGCCGTGATACATGAACAATCACCACTGCTTACCAGGCAGTCATCTCTTGTCACTTGTACACTGTCACTTGTACACTCTGGTCACTTGTTCATGTCACGGTAATAACCGTTGTTCGAATAGTTACGGTGCGTACCTATGCCGTCAGGACATCCCAACTTGCCCCTTCTGTTGCTTCCTCCACATCACGCACTTGTCATGCAGTGAAGCACCCAAAAATAATACGGTGGGTGATTTATTTTTTTTAAAATTAAATTCACTGGGTCAGGAGAGCGGCTGTGCTAAGGATTAACTGTCCCAAAGTTGTTAACATTACATTCATGATCGTCGTGAAAGAGCATAAACTTCAATGTCATTTAATCGGGGGAAATGCTTCCCCGATCGATCGGGCAATGCAACCGCGCACCGCGCATCGGAGTTCCATATGTTAGCCTTTTTGTTACCTCGCTTGGGAGATAGCGGTTCGAAGCTAACGTAGCCTAGAACACTTTCCGAGTTTCAGAGCATCGTATTTATTGAGGGACACACAAGCATACACGCGTTTACACGCCGCATTCGTGAAATCAACACATGGAAAAAAAAATCTGTCAGGTGGACATCAGTGTGTTTCAATATTCTTTAAAGAAAGAAAACTGCATCTCTGACACTCGCTAGGGGCGACACACAGAAAATTTAAGTGCTGCCGGAACATATGTGCCATTATACCGGCCCAATTCGAGACCAATTTTGTAACTGCAAGTGATGCGCGAGTGTAGTTGACGGCTGCAATGACAGAGCGCCGTTGAGTGCTTCGGGCTGATTCTTTTCGTGGTTGGACTCGCTTTCAAACGATACGCGAAAATAAAGATCGCTCGGCACGCGTCAGGAAGGGAATCTCGGTCTGAGAGAGCGCGAAACACGAGCAGCAGAGCAACCCTTGCTCACCTTGGTGTGCGCGGGCGCAAGGTGCCAGCCGGTAGCGCCAACCAGCAGCAGGCAAGCGACGGCAGCCCTCGACCACATCGTCGTCATGTCGACAGCTGCCAAGCCCAGTGGCTTACGATGTGTACCTGGTTGAAAACATATTTTTGTGTCACTATATCGGTCGGGCTCCTGCAGCTGATGGTACGCTGACGGGCACCGCGCCGTACAGTCGCTACAGTTGCCAGCGGCTCTTGCCGCAGAGATGGACGATGGACTCGCTGGTCATCACGTGACTTCATCGCGTAGTCATCGCATGAAATAGTTGTGAAGCTGTTGTGCATTTTTAGGCAGCGCTAAGTATCTTTATGTTTTAAAAGTTTGCCGATGCATGCGCCGCTTATGACAAAATAAAACTCGAATATAAAAATTTTACATGTAAACATTTGCAAATATCAGTTTTTCTTCTCACTACTAGGTAGCGCAACAAATTGTGAGTTTAATAATAAAGATGGTAATTGTGTCGTTTTTGGTAGACAAGATGTCGATGGAATGTCTCGCAACTAAATATGTAGAATCTGTACGTGTCATGGCAACGGATTGATGACGCATTGATTGACGTTTAGTGGCGGAATATATGAACTGCAGTTTTGACAACAACCCTCTGCGAGTGTCTACAGAGAATGCGCCGAACTCCTGATTGGTGTAGTGAATTTTTTGGGTCTATCTTCATCCGCGTTCCCTCAAGCGCGCCTGCAATCTCATTGGAACATCTTGAGAGTCAGTCACTCTAAATTGGATTGCTTCCGAGCATATATAGTTAGTTCTACGTAGTTGATTTTAAAGTGCTTCAGGTGCGCTACACGACTGAGCATATCCACGCTTCTCGCATATAATGGTTAGTAAATGGTCTTGCGAATTAGAGACCGCAAGGATTCGGAGATAGGTTCATGGATTGCCCCCCCCCCCCCATTCCCGTTTCACTCAGGAAAACGGTTGCTCCAATTATTTCTCTGCAGAAAAGAGCACTGTGCGTATAATAACCTACTCGAACAGGTATCAGCCGAGTGCCCCTTTGTTCAGCAGGTCGCCAATCTTGCCACTTCCTTTTGTGTACGAAATGAGGATCGCAATGGTAATAAAAAACACAATAATGAGTATTTACCGCCTTTCAATCAACCTTTTTGTTTTGTCTAGCAGAAATGCTACAAATGCAAGCAATATTAATTTTAATTGCCATGCATCCCGAAACAACGATGACAGCTCTTAATTCAATATTCTGGGGCGAAAGTATGGAATACAATACCACTCCAAATCAAAATGGCTAACAATTTCCTGTTCTCTATTAAGCGGTCCTACTTTTTTGAAGATGGAGTATTGACCGGCCGCTATTAATTAGTTGACTAAGCATGTGTAACCGAGCTTTATGTTATATTCTGTGGCTGAAACAACGAATGTGTGGCCTGTATTAACTCCGCCTGTTGGCCCAGCAGTTTTTTCAAATGTTTTTTACTCCACTTGCAAGATCAATAAAACAAAAAAGAGCCCCATCGTGCGTATTTTTGTAAGGAGTCGTCATTCAAAAATCGCTAGGTTGGCTTCCCCACGTCGCATGTTTCCCTGATAATAGCTCCCAGGAACAAAAGGCGGACAAAGTGGCGAACACCTTTATGATTGCTTCACAGGTGTCTGCTTCATAAAGCTCTAACTAACGCTACATCTTATGCTTTAAAAATCTGCTCTTCAGCCATTCCTATACTAATTACTGAACAGGAAATGAAAAGCCTCTTTACAGAAAAGTGTTATAATAATTGACTCCGAAATTTCTCTTCGAACCTGAAATCTGATTTCAGTGGACGACTAAAAGGAGAGGACGCTTTCGTAAGCCACTTCACTTATGGAAGGGCGGGTACGCATTCCAGCGCCGTGGAGGTGCGCCTTCCATGTAGGCCATCTTCCCTCCAAAATGACATGCGGAGACCATGATGGCCGGCGCATGGCGCGGGCGAAAGCTCTGGCCCGCCATTATGGTTCCAAACCCGGTGCTTATTATGTGGACGCCTCCCGCCCATGGGTGATGATACAGGGCCGCAGTCGTCCACGAAATCAAAATAGTCAACGGCCTTATAGCTTCAGGTCCTGCAACATAACCCATACGGAGGAGATCGCCATAGCATTGGCTGGTTCTCACTCCGACTCAAAATATATCATTTCCGACTCGCGAGAGGCCTGTCGGAACGTCGAACAGGGCTGGACCCCTTATCTAGCCTATCGAATACTTCAAAATAGCTCCTACATTGGGTACCCTGCTCACCGACGCATTATTTGGGCTGCTGCTCACCAGGGGCTGGCAGGAAACGAGGCTGCCGACGATGCCGCCCGCGCGCTGTCTCTCCGTGAAGTTTCCTCCTCCCCTTCCGACCAGGACGCTGATCCTAATCCGGCTTGTACTTTCAAAGATATCGTCAGTTACTACCAGTTTGGCTACAGCCTTTATCCCCGCCCATGTAAAGGCCTTTCAAAGGCGGATGAGCGGCTCTTACTCCGCCTCTACACAAATACACTGTTGTGCCCTGCAACTCTAAAATATTTTGACCCTGCTTTCTCTGGCAGCTGCCCGCAATGTGGGGTGGTGTCTTCGGACATCTACCACATGGTGTGGGCCTGCCCCTCCATCCCTGCGGTCCCCCCTCACCCAAACCCAACTAGGGAGGGTTTGGAGGCCAGCCTGCTAAGCTGCTCTGACCTGCAGGCCCAACGGGCCTTGGTCGGCCGAGCCCGGGCGGCGGCCGACACCACTGGAGTCCCGAACTAGCGGCCTCCCCCTAGTACTTATAAGGGCTGGCCCCCTCTGGGTCAGCTCATGCATAACCGCCTGTAAGTGTATCTGCCTCTAAATGTTTTCCACCACCGCCACCGGAAGCCACGCCAAGGTGATCGAAGTGGTCTGCACCGAGCAGTTTTACAACTGTTTAGGCTGAAGAAATGCATCTGTGGTCACAGGGCAGGCCAGGTGAAAAAAAAACAAAACAGAACATGTAGATGTGCTTACTGAACAGTTTCGCGCCAGGCGGGAATCAGAGAGTGCGTGCACTCTGACAAGCCCTAAGCTAATCAAGATGTTTCCGACAGGACAGACGGTAAGCGACGAAGTCCATACCTTTCAGCGCGAATAGCGCGGTCGGGAGGGGGGGGGGGGTGAATATATAGTTCCTCTAAAGCGACAGAAAACAGTGAATTGAAAGATGACAAAGAAAAGGTGAAGGGCACTGGAAACAAGGAAACCAGCGGGTTGTTTCTGCGATGTGGAGTCCGGACACTTCACCATACGTTACCAAAACCAGAGACACGTATTTTCATTAGTGGACACTATCAGAAAATGTTCCTTCTCGGGTCATACATACGAGACATGCAGATTAATGTCAAGACACGCCGTAGCCTATGAGATTGCGCGATCGTTGCGGACAAATCCACCCCACATACGTAACTGCAGACGACATTATACGGAGATACGCGCGTATTAAAAAGGTGGCAGATGAGAGCAGTGCATGCGTCCCAGTCGCACGGGTCAGGATCAAAGTTTTATTAGGCGCTTTAAGCACTGAGGCGCCGGTTTCGCGAAACCTTCCTCTGTGTTATCCGTACCTTTTTTTTTTTTCAATTGCTCGAAGCAGGTGCTGCAAGCAGGACCTTAGTTGTAGTGACATTCGACGAAATGTGCAGCCATGTGCACACCCTTTTATAAAGGGCACAGAATACTCACTTTTTACTCTCTTCTGTTTAGAGTGTGCCTTCCGGAAATTCCTACGGGGAAGATGTCTTTGATGCCAGCAGCCGAGAAATATGAGCTTCGAAGAATTAGTGATGTCGCTAGAAGCAGAGAGCTGCGCTCCGCGGGCTATCGACATTACCAGATGTTTGCATCGTGGCATTCGTTCCTTCGCTGCCAGCCTGGAACACCTGCCGGATACTTCCAGGAATAGCGTACTCGTCACCTGTCAGCAGCCTTGGCAGTCTAGTCGGAGCTGTGCTTCATGCTTTGTGCGATGGACAAGTGCGCCTGCCGGAGAAATAAGACGGCTGCGGTGTTGTGTACCTAGCGCTTCGGCCTCCTCTCGTAATGTAGGATTCCAGTGGAGGCCAGCGCAGTCTCGCCGGAGGGGTGTGACTGGGCAAGCTGGGGAGACAACCGCATCAGGACTGCGTTTAATGGGTAGAGTTGTACTCATTGTTTTTTTCTCTTACGCGAGAATTTTCTGTAACCACACGCTGTAAATAATCGTACATAAAGCTTTCTTAGTTCTCTTTCCTCAGCAAAGGATAGCTCGAGAGTTTTCCTCCCATACCAGCTCAGAAGTGGGCGAAATGTAACGAGCGCACAGTATCGAAATTCGATCGCCTGCAATGAATACCCAAATTCCGTCAAAAGTTTAAAGAATATTGCGAAATATGAAGTAATTTTGCCCCGATGCCCATTGTAACGTTGTAACGTTACAACGGGCTTCAGTTCGAGAACGTGTTGCCCAAAGTATTGCTGGAAGAAGACATTTCCCCGAAAAGAATAAGCGCTATTCTCTCCTTTTGCGATGGTTCAATGCCAAAGTCGCGCACAAATTTATAAGTGCCACTGCCACATCAGTCCTTCAGGCAGCTAGTACATCGAATAATCACTGGTAGTAGTCCAGCGCACGTGACCCTCCCGATGGCACCTTCCCCTTGGCAATGTTGAGGACTTCGCGCGGAATGTCCTGTTTGGCGTCGCGCAAGATAGAAATCATATCCTCGGCGTGGCAGCTGTCGGAGGGCGCTAGGAAACTGTAGGCTTTACCGGAACCGTCGACGCGCACGGCGTATTTGATTCGCCGGGTGTACTCCGCTCTGGCGGGGCGATCGTAGTTCACCACGAAACGCACGTCGTCCGCGTCCAGCCCGCACGCCGCCACGCAGGTTGCCACCAGGACGGGCACACTGCGCAGTCTAAATGCCTCTAGCGCCCAGCGGCGCTCCTGTTCTTGCTTCTTCCTGTGGACACCGACGGCGGGCCAGTTATGGTCGTGCATCTTGACCACCAGGTCGTCCACTGTCTGCCTCGTTTCCACAAACACGATTACTTTGTCCCTTCCTTCACATAGTATGTCCTGGAAGAGGGTGATGAGTGCATTCTCTCTCTCGTCCTCTTCGCAGACCAACACTGCGTGCTGTACTCGGTGCAGCTGACATGTCTGCGACGCCCCGAATGTGACCGTCACGTGATCCGTCAGCAATATGTCGCTGATGTGGTCAATGTCCAGTGACCGCGAGGTGACCCACATGAGCGTCTGGCGATCGGGTCGGACGTGTTCCGCGATGGTGAGAAGCTGCTTCTCCAGGCCCATCGCCAGCATGCGGTCCGCACCATCCACGACCAGGTAGGAGCAACGGCTCAGGTCCACGTGTTTATCCTCCATGAAGGTCACAAGGCGGGAAGGAGTAGCTACACAGATCTGTGCGCCTTCCTTCAGATTTTGGAGCTGCGGTGTTTTCGGGACGCCCGATAAAAGAAACACGGCTCGTAGGCTCACGTACTTCTCAATGTCAAGGACGGTTTGCTCAATCTCTCGGGCCGACTCCCGGGTAGCTGTCAGCACAAGCACTATAGGTCCGTCGCGGGGCTTAAAAGGCTCCTGATGTCGCACGTGAACGATGGCGGGGAGCAGGTAGCCCAGTGTCCTTCTCTCAGTTTCGTTGTGGACAATAGCGAGGAGGTCCCTGCCGCTCAACGTTACTGGCCAGCACTGGCCGTGGAGTCCGCTGAGTGAGCTAAGCCCTGTTGCTTGGGCGGCTTCCGCCAAGTCTGGGGGGAATCCGGCCTCGTCGATATTCAGAAGGGGCTTCGGCACGCCACGCCCTCTGACCGCAATGCCGTTGGCCTCGCGGTAGGCGTCGACTTCGGCGGGCGACCGCAGCGACGTCTTCAAATGCTCCCGATAAACGTTCTTACGTATGGGTGCCAGTTGTAGGCGCTTCCAGTCTGGAGAACGGAGCCTCCGGTCAGCCTGTCCTGGGTTGGCACCTGCTGGCATACCCCTTCCTCCTCCCATTGCCAGGTTCACGTCTCCAGCAACCTCAAAGCCCTGGCCTTGACCGAGACCAATAGCGTTTTGTGGCGCTATGCCGGCCGCTCCTTCGTTGAGCCCGTTGAGTGCGACCATCCAGTTGTTTCCGTGAAACCTTTCCTCGAACAAATAATGGCGCAGGCCTTGGTTGATCTCGTGGAGCGCTCTGAAAACATTGACCAATGAATGCACGGCATAAATGGTGTCCTCCACGAGGGCCTGATTTTCCTGACCAAACATCTAGCCCTCGGTAGCGTTGTTCCCCCGCCGTAGCCGTTGTTGTTGTTGTTGTTGTTGCCCCTGGAGCAATGGACGGCTCCCATGATCTGCTCTCGCCCTCTTCTTCTGCGATCTCTTTGCACGCGCAGCCGCAGGGCTGTCAAATGTATTTTACTCGCGCGATATTGTATTCTTGACGAGGCTAGCCAAAGAAATTTGAACGAAATGACTAGGCAAAAAGTAGGCGGTGGAAAAGAAAACACTAGCAGGAACGGTAGTGATTGAAAATGCATATCACAAACTTGATTCTGCGCTGCCGTCGCGATCGCAAAAGCGCGAGTGCTGACAAAGACGACAAGCGTACACTCTTAGTGAATGGCCTGATATCTGATACCTGGTTTATTATCTGCAACGGCTCCTTGTATCTAAGATATTAAATTTATTTTGAGAATATGGCGGAGTGCTTGACTTGAAGCACTCTGGCACGGGTCGGCTCGGTATTGCACTGCCTCCGGGATCGGCCCGGGGCATATTAGCGCAGCGCGTCTTCTCTTTCACACTTTGCTCTCCTATGCTTTACACCACCTACTTTCAGATCGCGGCAGCGAGCGTGGCTCGGCTTGAGCAAGTAGGTAGGCCCGTGCCCTTTGCTTTTCCTTCTTCCTCTCAGTGACCCGCCGCGGTGGCTCAGTGGTTAGGGCGCTCGACTACTGATCCGGAGTTCCCGGGTTCGAACCCGACCGCGGCGGCTGCGTTTTTATGGAGGAAAAACGCTAAGGCGCCCGTGTGCTTTGCGATGTCAGTGTACGCTAAAGATTCCCAGGTGGTCGCAATTATCCCGGAGCCCTCCACTACGGCACCTCTTTCTTCCTTTCTTCTTTCACTCCCTCCTTTCCCCTTCCCTTATGGCGCGGTTCAGGTGTCCAATGATATATGAGACAGATACTGTGCCAATTCCTTTTCCCGAAAAACCAATTATTATTATTCTTCCTCTCAGCAACGTCAGTCAGTCAGCCGGGCTGCTTAGCGCCTAGCTTAGAAGCAGCTACGAGCGAGAAACTAAGCGCCCCATTGCAGCGCTGCCTGAATTGGGTTTTGGGGAAAGGAAATGGCGCAGTATCTGTCTGACGTCTCGGCCGACACCTGAACCACGCAGTGAGGGAAGGAATAAATGAGGGACTGAAAGAAGAACGGAAGCAAGAGGTGCCATAGTGGAGGGTTCCCACGCTCGTCCTTGAAGCTTTAAGGGGCCGTTCTGTCGACGCAATGCGTAATTATGGCGGGAATATGGCGGAGTGCTTGGCTTGAAGCACTCTGGCACGGGTCGGCTCGGTATTGCACTGCCTCCGGGATCGGCCCGGGGCATATTAGCGCGGCGCGTCTTCTCTTTCACTGTTTGCTCTCCTATCCTTTACACCTCCTACTTTCAGCACGTGGCAGCGAGCGTGGCTCGGCTTGAACCAGTAGGCAGGCCTGTGCTCTTTCCTTTTCCTTCTTCCTCTCAGCAACGTCAGTCAGTCAGCCGGGCTGCTTAGCGCCCAGCTTAGAAGCAGCTACGAGCGAGAAACTAAGCGTCCCATTGCAGCGCTGCCTGAATTGGTTTTTGGGGAAATGAAATGGCGCAGTATCTGTCTGACATCTCGCACAAATAGGCACGCGCCTGGACGCACATGACGCCCAATTTTTTACCCTACAAGCACTGATAAACACCAAAGCCCCTATCAGAAAACGTGTTACCAGCTCTCACAACCCTCGAGCAAAAACCTACCGGTCCGCGACCGCGGCGGTCGCTATGAGTAGCGACAACGAATCTGTCAGGAGCTTTACCAGCCACCAGGATGGCTCCGCTCTCTAAATCAGGCACTCCTGACCGCCTAGAGATCTGGCAATGGAATTGCCGAAGTTTCAGGAGAAAACAAAGCCTCTTGAAACAATACATCAATGTCACCTCCATTCGACCCGATATAATCTGCCTGCAAGAGGTAGGAGCCGACCCGGCGCCGACTCTCCCAGGATACTACACAGTCCACAACGCGAGCTCGCCAAAAGTTGCCACCCTTGTTTCTAAGGACATCACGGTGGTCGAACACTCCTTGAGAGAACAGGAGATCAACTACAACATGATCGAGGTCATTCCCAACAAGAGGGGCCGCAAGGGCACCTTCGTTCGCAACGTGTATCACCCCCCACGAGCAACCAAGGCCGATTTCTCTGACATACTTCAAGAGGCAGATCAGCTAGCTGTTTCGCATCAGCTTATCGCACTCGGTGACTTTAACGCCCTCCACAGGGAATGAGGCTACAAACCGAACTCGCTTCGTGGTCTGTGCGTGGTACGAGCTCGGGATTCCCTGGGCCTGGAAATACTTACTGATCCTTTATACCCAACCCGCGAAGGAAACAGCGTCACGCGCGATTCATGCCCTGACCTTACAATCGTCAAGAACATCCATAACGCTACGTGAACAAATCTCGGAGAGAGCTTAGGTAGCGACCACTACATCGTAAGCACGTCTATCACCTCCGCAAACATTCGTCGCACTCTGGGAACAGCCAAAATCACGGACTGGACTAAATACCGTGCACAGCTCGTTCCGGAAGACCCCATTCAATCAATCAGTGAATGGAGTGAACAGATTCGGAAAGCACACAAGGAGGCCACCACCGAAGTACAATGCACACCCGATAATCTGGCGGTCGATCGTCACCTTCTGAAGTTATGGCAGACTCGACGGACTCTGGTTCGCAGATGGAAACGCCAACGCCTCAATCGTCCCTTGCGACTCCGCATATCACAGATCACGGCAGAAGCACAAGAGTACGCACAACACCTCTCTCAACAGAATTGGCAGGAATTTGGCGAGTCACTACGCGGCACGCTGGGGACCTCCCGCACCTGGGCGATCCTCCGCAGCCTCGTCGATCCGCAAACATCGCGGTCTGCCACTAACCGTACACTCAAGAAAATCGCCCATCTGTACCCCGGAGACGACGCGGCCCTCCTCACCGCCCTCAAAACCAAATACATTGGCGCCCCCCATCCCCCCAGCACAATCTCGTACACCGGAGGCCCAAATGAGAGGCTGGACGCCCCCATTACCACTGCCGAGGTTTACGCCGCGGCTCGATCTGCCACACGCAACGCGGCAGCTGGCGCGGACAAGATCACAAATGGGATGATTCGAAACCTGGGCAAGTCGCAGATCGAGGTCCTCACTACTTACATAAATGACACCCTATGGGAGGCGGGAGAACTCCCTGCAGAGTGGAAACACTCCGAAATCATGACTATTCCAAAACCAGGCAAACCACCAAGCCTGGAAGCATTACGACCCATCTCCCTCACCTCTTGCCTGGGCAAACTATACGAGCGCGTTATCCAGACCCGCCTCCAAAACTACATAGAGGACAACCTCTTTCCACCCACTATGATCGGCTTCAGGAAAGGTCTTTCTACGCAAGACGCTTTCCTCCTTCTCAAGGAAGAAGTACTCAGTAACATCCCGAGAGGCGGCGAGCACCTAATTATGGCACTTGATCTGAAAGGCGCTTTTGACAACGTTTCTCACGACGCCATCTTGAAAGAGCTCAACGCCCTCGATTGCGGACCCAAGACCTTCATCTACATCAAAAACTTTCTCAGCAACCGCACGGCCACGATTGACATGGGAGATGTCCGCTCCGGCACAGAGCAGACACCCAACAAAGGCACTCCCCAAGGCTCCATAATCTCTCCTCTCCTTAACAATATAGCTATGATCGGCATGGCAAAAGCACTCGAGGCTATTGAAGGCATCGGCTATACTATCTACGCTGATGATATTACCATCTGGTCCACCTGTGGTTCCCTTGCCGACAAAGAAAACACCCTACAAGAGGCAGTCAATTGCATAGAAAGACAAGCAGCAAATTGCCGCCTCCGCTGCGCACCCGACAAATCCGAAATTTTCCGCATTCAGGGCTATGCCTACAAATTTCCCGGCGACATCGAGGTTTACCTCGAAGGCACGAGAATAAAGGAAGTCCCTCTTATCCGCATCCTGGGCCTTTGGCTTCAGAGCGACAGGAAAGCCAACCACACGTTACAGCGTCTCCGGACAACTGCCCTCCAGATCTCCCGCATGATTCGACGCATCACCCGCAACCGAAAAGGCATGAGAGAGGAGGATACAATTCGACTGATACAGGCTCTAGTTATGAGCTGCCTGTCATGCGGTCTCCCATTCCTACCACTTCTGGGGAATGAGCGAGACAAAGCAGATGCCATCATCCGTACCGCCTACAAACATGCGTTAGGCCTCCCGATGTACGCGGCCAACTGCCACCTCGAGGACCTGGGACTGACCAACACAATAGAAGAAATTCGAGAAGCCGTCCTAGCATCGCAAAAGGAACGCCTCAACACCAAAGCTGGACACGCAATCTTGGAAAGAGTGGGTTCCCCGGCTGACATACGCGCCGTCCAGGACAACCGAGACCTACCCTCAACTCTGCGAACTCGCGTGTATGTAGCTCCACTCCCGAAGAACATGCACTCCGACTCACAAAAGGGACGACGAATGGCGCGAGTGGACTATCTGCGGCGCACACATCGACAGGCACAAAATGCTGTATACGTCGACGCAGCCATGTACCCCGATTCAACAAACGCGGTGGCGGTCGTCTTGGACACCAATTTCAAGGAAATCGCCAGCGCCTCCCTACGAAACTGCTCTCCCACAGTAGCAGAAACTGCTGCATTTGCCCTCGCAATCCAGCACGGCGATGCTACGGGAAATGAGTTAAAAATTATTACCGACTCCCAGTCCGCATGTCGCCTCTTCCTCTCTGGCAGACTTCCACACTCCGTCGCTCCCATTCTGACTACCCCACAAGTTCAAAATTCCACATGCAAGCACCAAATCACTTCGACTCCTGGGCACGAGGGGCTCAAGGGGAACGAGGCCGCGGACAGTCTAGCTCGAGGATATACTAACCGAGCGACTAACCTCCCCGACCTCCCCCCTCTCCCCTCTACGTACGGCGAGCGCCTCCTCCTTCTCTGAACACAAAGACAAGTCTGTCCCCCACCACACCGTAAGCTAACGGTGGCAAGGCGAGGGAATGGCGACAACTACAGACGAACACCTTTCCTAACCTACACAAGTACCACATCATCTTCCCCGACAGATATGACAGCATCTGCCCCTGGTGTGTCGGAATTCCAACAACATATCATGTAACATGGGGCTGCTCCGGTCCCAAGCCCCCCGAACTAGACAAACATCACTCCGAGGAACAGTGGGAGTCTGCCCTGCTCAGCTCTGACTTGGCGACGCAGCGAAAGCTGATATCCCAAGCAAGAGCAACTGCGGTGGACATTTCAGGACCCCACCCAAAATCTGTATTTTCGCCTAACTATCCTACCTTTTTGGAATAAATGTTTTCTACTACTACTGTCTGACATCTCGGCCGACACCTGAACCACGCCGTGAGGGAAGGAATAAAAGAGGGACTGAAAAATGAAAGGAAGCAAGTGGTGCCATAGTGGAGGGCTCCCACGCTCGTCCTTTAAGGGGCCGTTCTGTCGACGCAACGCGTAATTATCTTGCGGCGCGGAGAAAGAACGCGGCATCGTTCCGCAAGCCCTGACGAACGTGGTCGACGCTTTACTCTTCTTGGGGCTACGTGTATAATTAGTGCCAAGAGCGGAATTAGCCGGGCTAGTTGGTTCATGACACAAATAACAGCGCGACAGACGGGACACTAAGGAACAGACACAAACACGAGTGATTTTTAAGGAACGGCAATGACGCAATAACAGTCTCACTTCGAGGAGGACACCTCAACGGCGCCGTCAGAGAAGGGAGGGGAGGGTGGAGTGCAAGAAGTGAGGGAAAGAGGTGCCATGGTGGAGGGGTATATAATAATATAATTGGTTTTTGGGGAAAGGAAATGGCGCAGTATCTGTCCCATATATCGTTGGACACCTGAACCGCGCCGTAAGGGAAGGGATAAAGGAGGGAGTCAAAGAAGAAAGGAAGGAGAGGTGCCGTAGTGGAGGGCTCCGGAATAATTTCGACCACCTGGGGATCTTTAACGTGCACTGACATCGCACAGCACACGGACAGAAAAAAAATTCGCCGGGATTCATGAGATAATAACAATTGTAATTGGTTTTTGGGGAAAAGAAATAGCGCAGTATCTGTCTCATATATCGTTAGACACCTGAACCGCGCCGAAAGGAAAGGGATAAAGGAGGGAGTGAAAGAAGAGGTGCCGTAGTGGAGGGCTCCGGAATAATTTCGACCACCTGTGAATCTTTAACGTGCACTGACATCGCACAGCACACGGGCGCCTTAGCGTTTTGCCTCAATAAAAAGGCAGCCGCCGCGATCTGGTTCGAACCCGGAGGATTCATGAAGTCGAGGCCAGCATCTGACGCGGCGACCCTGTCCAGCCCAATCCCACCTGCCCCTTATCTCTCGACTGAGAGGGAGAGCCAGATGGTAGGATGAGGTTGTCTTTTTCTGTTGGACAATAAAGTCTTTCACTCACTCACTCCACCAACACTGCCTCAGTGTTCGACTTAGCACCTTGGCGTTTCACCTCCGTCGAAACGCAGCCGCCGCGGTCGGGTTCGAAACTCAATTAGTAATTTTATCTTCAGGAACATGCTAAGTCATTTGACACCACTTCGAACATTCTGCGTCAAATGGGTGGCCCCCAAATTTTATGCAAATGGTAGTCCCGGGGAGAGGGGTGTCCCATATCGATGGCCGCTATACTGGAACATATATAACGGAGGATTGGAAGTACAGTTGTCAACTGAAGCGCTACACGCCCACTGTTGCTATGTGATACAGCGTGGTCACGCGGTAAATGTTTTCGTCAAATTAACCTCCAGAAAGAGAGAGAGAGAGAAATAAAAGCAAATTTATTGCCACAGAATGTCGGGATTTATGGCAGGTGGGCTCGGTGTGGCCCTCAAGTGGGGGCAACCTCCAGAGTCCACGAAACGAGTGCCAGTTGGATGGTCTTGTCTGGCCTTCTGAGGAGTTTGTTCCATCCCTCCTCGGAGGGAGCTGGCAGTAAGGTTGGAGGGGGCGGGTTTCCACCCACGAGGATATGCAACCCACGAGGTGCAGCAGGCGCGAGATGCAGGCGCAACCCACGAGGATATGCGCCTGGGTGGCGATTTCTCCTTGGTTACAATTTTGGCAGGCCGGATCATATTCCCCGTCTGTGATGAGGGATAATCTAGAATTCACTACTGTTCGGGGGTGGCTCAGTGATTAGAGCGCTCGGCTACTGACCCGGAGTTCCCGGGTTCGAACCCGACCGCAGCGACCGCGTTTCGATGGAGGCGAAACGCTAAGGCGCCCCTGTGTTGTGCGATGTCAGTGCACGTTAAAGATCCCCAGGTGGTCGAAATTATTCCGGAGCCCTCCACTACGACACCTTTCTTCTTTGACTCCCTCCTTTATCCCTTCGCTTACCGTGCGGTTCAGGTGTCAGCCAATATGTAAGACAGATACTGCGCCATTTTCGTTACCTAAAAAAAACAATTTTTGATTTTCACTTTTTTACCTTAACACGAGCAGTGACATCGCGCACCACACTGGAGGCGAGGCTCCTCAGTGGCGGCCGGACGCTGTCGAACCGTCGTCTTTGTCGGCCGACAAAGGTGTGGTGTCAGCCTGGCGAGTCAAGACTCACAATGAGATGACGAATGACCAATTTATTCAGAGCTTGGTCGGTTTATGTTGATCACGTGATAATTAACAGCCAATGACACATACGCATCGACAAGAACAAATCCAAACCGATAAATAGAAACCAAAACCAATACTCACGACACAACAAAAAGTGCGCGAATTGTGAATAGCCCTATATGCAGCTCATACACGCTTGTGAGCGTGTGTTTTTCGTTTCTTTCGATTTTACTTTCAAGCGCGTAGTTGTATGTTTGCCGAGGCCAAACCGAGTACATATATAGTAAACTGCCTCTGGGAGTCGCAGACGCCAGTGAAATCAAAGCGATATAACGCTTCTCTTTCACGGAAAGTCGCACCGAGTTTTCTTAACCTGCCGGGATGACCAGCTGTCTGTGTGGCAATGGATTGAAAGTAAGAAGCACACAGGGGAGGCTGTTATTCTGGTTTCGTTATCGCGCTAAGTAAGGCACTGGTTATTTTTGCCATTAATTTGAGCAGAAAATTTGGGAACGCCGCAGTTTTCTCGCCTCCCGCCGTCATTATTGTAGCACGCTTGTCTTGTATATACGGAGCACGGATGTGACATCCTGAACCGAGCAAGCATCACCCCTATTAACCTGTCGCCAGTTAGCCAATGCCCTAAGCTAACGCGCAACATCACATTTCCAAACATACCTAAACATGACGCCACAACTCCATGAGGGCTGATGTCGAGCACATGCAAACCATCACCGCAGAGACAGCACATGTATAGCGATATACACGGATGCCACACAGTCTAATATGGGGTCAGACGCGTATGAAATATACCCATCCGGACAGAGAGAGCCAATCACCCGCAGAGCTGAGCCATTTTCCTGCCCTCCCAGCATGACCACGCGATAATATGTGCCGTACAGGAAGCACCCTTACCCACCAAACACCAGACCACTATCGTCAGCGTATATACCGACTCTTGCAGAGCCATCCGCAATATACAACGCAGACTGCTGGAAACCCACCTACACGACATTCCAGTAGAATCTTATAACAGCAATCCCAACATTAGAATAACCTTGTGTTCTATACCTGGTCATGCTGGGATCGAGGCAAAATCAATGGGCCCGCGAAATCAACTACCGGGCGGCTTCGACCCCCTGGCCGGATCTAACGTAAGTGGAAGACGCCGCAACATACAAAGAGCAAATAGCTTAGCACAACCCGCCGCGGTGGCTCAGTGGCTAGAGCGCTCGGATACTGATCCGGAGTTCCCCGGTTCGAACCCGACCGCGGCGACTGCGTTTCGATGGAGGCGAAACGCTAAGGCGCCCGTTTGCTGTGCGATGTCGGTGCACGTTAAAGATCCCCTGGTGGTTGAAATTATTCCGGACCCCTCCACTACGGCCACATCTTTCTTCTTTGCTTCTCTCAGTCCCTCCTTTAAACCTTCCCTTACGGCGCGGTTCAGGTGTCCGCCGATATGAGAGACAGGTACTGCGCCATTTCCTTTCCCCAAAAAACCAATGTTAATTTTACCAGAGAGAGAGAGAGAAAAAAAAACTTTATTGTTGGAGAGGAAGTCGGGGCACGCCCCTGGGTCTCCGCACGACCCCACTGCACACAAGTGTTTATGTCCCTAAGGTCCATAACACTGGCAGCTCGGCCGGTGGCGATTGTGTGCACGGCCGGGTCCTCCGAGCGCAGCAGGGTCTCCCAGTCCTCCCAGGTCTTGAGGTCCTCTAGGCCGCACGGGGGAGGGTCCGCCGGGCAGAGGGAGAGGATGTGGAGGGAAGAAGCGAATGGTTCTGGGCACAAGGTGCAGGCAGGAGTGGGGAAGGAGGGGTGATAGTGGGCTAGGGTCAGGGGTGAGGGGAGTGTGTGTGTCTGCAGTTTGCGCCAGAGTGTTGCGTGTTTGTTATCTAGAGAGGGGTGGGGCGGGGGGTAGAGCTGGCGCAAGGCTCTGTAGGCCTGCGTCATCTCGCTGAACGAGTGCATTCGCTCCCTCGCGAATTCCCGATCCGAGGCCACCTGAACCCGTTTTAAAGAACCTCGCAAAGCTGGAACTACACTCCCTTCACTCCACTAACGCTCTACGAATTCGGAGACGAGACACAGGTCACTGTCCCAACTGTCCGGAGATCAAGGAAGACACTGAACACATTCTGTACTGATGGGACACTGCCATTAATTCTCCTTATTTTTCTTACTCCCCCCTTCCTTCCTGGAATGCTTGGCTTCACTCGGGCTGGGCAGGTTATCAGCGGGCCTTGGCACAGCAAGCGCTCTTCACTGGGCCTTAGTGTTGGCCCAAATAAAGTATTTAGAGCAGCCTCTCCCGCAAAACCTCAATGTCATGCCGCTCCGAAGAATGACTTTCAAGCGGCGGAGCGAGGAGTGCGTCAGTGACGTCATACCATGTGACTCGCCGCACCTCGGTGCAGCTGCGGCGCGCGAAGCTGGCGGCGTTCGCTCGCCTTCTTAACTGCGTTGAACAACGTGTTTCAACTCTGACCTCGCAGTTGCGCTGAACCACGTGACTCGCCGTACATCTGATAAGATTATAAAAGCGCAAAGCTTCGCTTGACGTTCGCAGGTAGCAACGGAGGAGTCGCGCGCTGGAACCAGCGCCTCGGCTGTGGATCATATAAACGGCTGTTTGAATCTGATGATCCTTATGATCAAGAACGTCGACAGGGCGCGTTGACGAAGGATAGAACAAGGACACGTTAAAGCACAGCAAACCGTGTCTGACCATGCTTAATCGAGCTTTGTAAACTTCAGGTTCAGCCCGGTTGAATGCAACGGCAAGATCCCGGAGGGTTGCTATTAGCAACACGCCACCTGCCAGCCATGGCATGAAAATACGTGAAGAGCGGCGCTCGCATTTCGCATTACAGTTAAAACTTGACCTAACCAAACCCGGTTTTACGAAGCTTCAAATCTAACAAAATTTTAGTTTATGGGGGTTTAACGTCCCAAAGCAACTCAGGCTATGGGAGACGCCGTAGTGAAGGTCTCCGGAAATTTCGACCTAGGGTTCTTTAACGTGCACTGCCATCGCACAGCACACAGGCCTCTAGAATTTCACCTCCATCGAAATTCGACCGCCGCGGCCGGGATCGAACCCGCGTCTTTCGGGCTAGCAGCCGAGCGCCATAACCACTCAGCCACCGCGGCGGCTCTAACAAAATTTTGATTCAACGGCAAGTGCCCGTAGTGCTCAGTGTTCTCAATAACCTGAAATAAAGAAACAAATAACCACTAAACCCGATGTAACGAAGTCTTTTCCCGGGATAATTGAGTAAAAATAAGATTACTTCTCACTTATTTTGCCCCACGATATTTCGCAGCTTCTTGGCAGCGTGCTTATTAGTAACATCTTGGCGCTCAAGTGACAGCCCTGGTTTTGTTTTGACGAAGCTGCAAGCTGCGCTGCTGCGCGCGGAACGAAGGACTCGACAGTCGGCGCAGCTTCCCACGTTGACTTCGAATCCGTTTTACCAGACGGCGCTTTCATGCACAGGCGATTCGGGCCGCTTTCACGGACTTCTCATACTCGCAGGCGAGGCTTGTCGGCAAATACGATGCCGCGGTATAGCTTTTGGGTGCCGCTACGTTACCCCATTTCAGAATTCAAAGGGCGGGAAAATGTCTTCCTCGATTTTACGAATTTACCAATTGAACAAAATAATTCGTGGCTTCTCTTCATTTCGTTAAATTGGGGTTTAACGCTACCCGTTATCGTAATAATCTGTCAACGTTTCTGCAAAAATTGAGCCTACGGACCGGGATTATATATCGGATGCGTACTGGGCATTCGATGAAATTGCGGTACATGAGAAAAAAAATTATGCCACAATTTGTTTTTGAAGCGAAATGCTTCACTGCGCTAGGTAAAGCAGTCTTCGCGTAGGCCGGAAAATTACCTTGAACGACCTTCAGCCCAACCAAATTAGCCGTGCATGACCATATATGGTACAGTTGTGGTGTCGACCTTGACCTTGATCCATGATCTTTAGTTGACCTTCAACCTCTGACCTTTGTCTTTGATATTGGGTGGCCTTTGGGTTTACCTTTGACCTTAAGAACATCCGATGGGATGATGTGAAGCGTCGTGATGACATCCGGGGAGGGGGGGGGGGGTCCTAAGATCATGTGACACACGTCATAGTCACGTGGTCGTGTGGGTATGTATAGAACGGCGGTCACGAGCGTGTAGCGGAGCTGCCATGGACGAGCCTCAGACGCTTAGCAAGCGTCCTTACTTTTCGCTGAATTCCAAGGTTAGCCAACTTAAGCCACTGCTAGTTTTCTTAGACCAAGAAGACTATTCCAATGGATATGTGTACGAAAACCACGCCATAAAAATTCGTTATATTTTTATTTCGAAAAGCCATACTAGTGCCCAGCGCTCTGAGGAAAAGCTTAGGCTCTCAGTTATCTGTGTGCTGTATATTAATGATATTGGCATTAGTTCATGCTATGCTTTAATGCATCGTTATATGCCTCTCTGTTTCGGCGTCGCAGAAAAAAAAGAAGGCTCTTGAGATCGAATAAAAGGTCAGATGGTGCCATATGCAGCCTAGTTCTCAAACATGCAGCGGAACTGAAATGGGTTTCTGTGATGACGGAACGTTTTTGTTTGACGTTTTAAACATGAGCAGTCACAGTCATTACGCTCGCAAATGTATGCAAAAGCTTGGTGGAATTGGGCGGTATGCTGGCTGAGGAAATAAATTTAATTTGCGTGCCACAAGCTGAAGGGCGAGCAGCTGGCATCTCTGCTAACAAATGTTATGCGCACATCATCAGAGCGCTGAGAAAGAAACGGTTGATGTTGCCTTTCTCTGTTAAATTGCACCTAGTGACAACTGATGGTCAGGCGATTCATCCAAAATTGTTTATTGGCTTCCGTTCCAGTCGTTAGTAAACCCGGATATTACGAAGTTTTAAGGTTGTTTCTTGAGGCTTGTTTTTGCCCTTGGGAGTAAATTAATCGCAGAGTGAAGCTAGCAATTACGCTTCATTTTCTTTGCAGATACGCGCTGTAGTGCTATCGCCATGCTGGCACTTGTACTGCGTTTTTCAGACGGAGCTTCTCCTGCGTGTTGCATGTCCAGGCGTTCCTAGCCTTCACTGATGAGCTAAGAGTCATAACATAGCCTATACATAATGGGTAGACAACTTTTTAAACAACCCCAACAGTTTCAGAAAGGGCTCTCGCAAACCGCTCCATGACGTGGTATTGACATGGAGCCTACTTAATATAAGCCCGAACTTGTACGAGAAAACCGAGACACCCACATCATTCAAGAAAAAAACAAATTGTATTCATATATTTCATTACGCTGGTAGCCCGTCTTGACCTTTCCTCGAGTCGCGTAAAACAAGAGCATATTTCTGCTCTCCCGTTCCATGCGGTGTACTTAACTGATGCGATTGCTCAAAACTATTTTCACTTCAGGTAAAGCGGTGGACAACAAAATAAATAGGCATAAAAATTTCTCATAATCATCTTTAGTGTTATCAAGGTGAGCGGCATTAAAAGGTGGAGGTACCAAATTGTTTTTCTATTTCCTTTCTTTGCTATGACGCGCAGGACATTAGTAAATATTTATGATTTAACAGCACGGGATGACACGAGAACACGAGAAACGCATAAAACAGGTGTTCTTTTTCGAACAGTAGGCTTCATTAACGTTAGTAACGATATATGATCATGTGGTATACTTATGCCCTTCAGATAATTTTTAAACATTCTTCTTGCATGAAGTTTTTTTTCTTTCACCAGCTGGCGAACGGTGACTATGGCGGTGCAAGTAGGTTATAGGTCATGTGAGACATACAAAAACAATTCTATAATCGTTGCTTTTTCGTTTTAATTCACTCCAAGTCAGTCGTTATCCTGCCCTACTAAATGGAAAGACAGCGGCTGAACAAACAACTTTTTTATTGCAGATTTTGTATGGACATATTACCTCAAGTCCAGTTGTGGCGTCACAGCTAGCATTTGCCTGCTGATATCAAAACCAGGACTGCACGGGAGAGGATATTTAATTGAAAACAATTACCCAACACAAAACAATTCAACGTGACGTACATGTTTACTGATGTTTCATTCATCACTCCAAATGAATAAAAAAGGCGCAAATAAAACTTTGGCGTCACTACCTTTATATGCGAACAGTTTGGTTCGTACCGCGCCTTTCGTTGCCTCATTATCCCGATCACCATTACGTAATTAATAAATTGGTGTAACTTTGGTGTTCGCACGTGTTCAGTTCATCTGTGGCTCGGTGAGAAAGCGATAAATGACCGAGGCGCATGGGTACTTCTGAAATCCAAGAGTTCTTTGCTTTGACATTTGAAATTGTATCGTTCCACTTGATCTATGGAGAAAGCGATTTGTGTGCAATTAGCAGAATATTTTTTTTAATTTCCGAATGAGTCATGTAAAGCGAGGCGTAAGCGTCTATGAAGTTCTCAGCTGCGCAGAGATAACTCTCGTCGCCCAAGGAAACGTTTATGAGGTTTACTATGCAGGTGACAAATAACAACCCCATTCTAATGACTTATCAAATGACCCATTACTTATATTTCTACCTTTAGAGCCACTAGTAAACGCACTAGTATTAACTGCTTTATGTTGATGATATGCATTGTGCCGCTGTAGTTAACTTATTAAAATTCTACCGATCAGTTCAACTTTTCTATACAGTGGACAAAAAAGCGGTTTAAACGCGCTGTTCAATAAATCGTCTAGTTATAGCCCAGGCGTGGCTTCTCAGTTTCCCTATCCCGCTTTGAAAAATCTGCAAAACACCTCTGTGCCATCTCTGACATTCATTTGGACTCTAACTCGCTTTTGCGGATCTCTGCGGCGGTACTGTTCTATACCGTTGCTGGCATCTTCCGTGACTAACTAGTCAATTTACTCTTCCTGTATTCGTACGTGTTGTTTCAGTTCTTGTAGTACACTGAACTCTGAGTGAACCAAAATCAAACACGCGAGATTTTCTGAAAAAGCGTCTCCCTTCTCGAACTTGTCGGACGACCTAACCTAACCTAACCTACCAAGCTAACTATGAGTAATCATGCGGGGCAGTTTGTGTTCGTTCAAATTCAACATGCTTATGATGAGCGCCTAATGTGATTTTAGAGCGAAAGCTCTACTTCACGACCAAAGCTGCAACATCCAATCACGTTTTATAGCAAAGTTTTGCTAGCTCATGCTGTTAAAAGAGACCTTTGCCCACCAGTGGGCGTAATCAGGCTGCTGATCTTGATGATAATGAGTGTCAATGAAGATTTAAGTTTGCCTGTATTGGCAGATTAAAGGCTTCTAATGAGAAAGACGCTTCCTTCGCTGAAAATGGGGCCCCTAAAGAAACGTAAAAGAATTGGGGGAACACTTCAGTTCCGCCCTAAAAGGCATGACGCGAAAGCGTTAATGGGTCCCGTCAGCAGCTCGTCTTGCCCGTGCAGATTGTTTCCATGTTATGTAAAAGACCCCGCGACAGGCATATGAAGCCCCGCATTAACCAAGCCGTTCTATTGCGCCAGCGTGGCCTTGGTGTAGCCTGTCTAATATAATTGTTTTTTTTTTTGGGAAAGGAAATGGCTCAGCATCTGTCTCATATATCGTCGGACACTTGAACCGCGCCGTAAGGGAAGGGATAAAGAAGGGATTGAAAGAAGAAAGGAAGAAAGAGGTGCCGTAGTGGAGGGTCCAGAATAATTTCGACCACCTGGGGATCTTTAACGTGTAATGACATCGCACAGCACACGGGCGCCTTAGATTTGTGCCTCCATAAAAACGCGGCCGCCGTGGTCGGGTTCGAACCCGGGAACTCCGGATCAGTAGCCGGGTGCCCTAACCACTGATCCACCGCGGCAGGTTGTCTAACTAGGAACCCAACGATTCGGGATTTGACTGCTGACTTATTAAAAATGAACTGAAAATTGATTTTCTAAGAAAAGGAATTGCCGCAGTAACTGTCTCACATATCTCGGTGGGCACACGAACCGCGCCTTAAGGAAGGGGATTAAGGAGGGAGTGAATAAATAAATAGGTGCCGTAGTGGAGGGCTCCGGAATAACTTCGACCACCTGGGAATCTTTAACGTGCACTGACATCGCACAGCACACGGGCGCCTTTTGCGTTTCGCCTCAATCGAAACGCGGAAGCCGCGGTCGGGTTCGAAACTAGGTGACTTATTACCTCAATATTCTTTTTCGCGCCATTCATTTACTTTATATAGACGTCCTAATTAGGGGTGAGTCATGTTGGGAACTTGTAATCACCATTATTTTTAATGTCTATATGTCTATAACGCGCCATGCAAACGTCGCCATGCAAACGTGCCGGTGACCCTGCAAAGCAAAACCATAAGCCAACCAAGCTAAACACATGCTTTCGCACGCCTACTCGGTTTAACTACGTTTTAAACCCTACCATTTTTCCAGCTGTTTTCTCACCTCCAGGACGTTTCTGACCAATAGGGTGCAAAAGTGCTGTACATATACTGAGCTGAACTGCAGCTTGGTAATGGTTCATCATCAGAGGTCTGCCGAAGAGGGAAACCTATTTAGCAGCCAAAAAGGTATACAGGGTCGAAAGCAAGTTAAGCGCTTTACCGCTGGTCAGGTGGCAAAGGCCATCCCCTGAATGCTGGTGTCCCGTTGCTTGTCGCGGTCTGTGAAAGCCACCAGCATGGCTTTCAGGTTCCGAGTGACAGGCCCCATGATGTTGGCCTGTGGGTTGTACGGAGCAGTTTTCTTTCTACTGAACACTTCGAGGGGGCGATTATTATCAAAGGTCCGGCTAAAAAATCAAGTGGTGTAGTGAACTACACAATTTGGTGGGAAGCCGAAGCAAAAAATAAATTTTTCAGCAGCTTGCTCGAAATGCCCTTCAAAGAAGAGCTGCCATGTATTTAATATCGTACACTGCACGCAGCCATGAAGTTTCGTACTCTTCTTGTTTCATGCAAAGCCGCCGGCAAGCGACATTTGCTTGATGAAACTTTTAGCGCTTTCAAATGAGGATGAACATGAATAAGACAGCAGGTGTGCTAACCTCGCTCTGCAGACCGCTGTTGCTATGTGCGACACGGTTTCATAATGACATAGCAACTCGCCCGAATAGCCACTCTAAGTTCATTTCTATAGTATGCGAGTGTAGCGCAAAACAGGACAAGGGACAAAGAAAGACGCACACAACACAGGCGCTAACTTTAGACTAACAGAAACCTATAGGTGACCAAGAGGAACGTCACCAGTGAGGACAAACAGGTGCATGCGCCCGGAAAAAATAATAAAAAACAGGTGAACGAGAAACTACGGACATGCACGACTCAGCGATTATTTATGAAGGCCAGCTCTATTCTGGACAGGGAGATAGACGCCTTAATTGCTGACTCATTTATCTTCCAAAGCAGCGATTCACGCAGCTTCAATAATTTCACGTGTTAACGGATCCCGGTGTCTGGCCACGATCGAGCGCTTATCCAAAAGTGGCACACAACCACACTCCTTACAGTGGAAAGTTAGATTACAGCCCGTAAACGTTTCCAAGTTGTTTTTGTGTTGGTCACTCTGGTCGTTGCTTGAATGAGAGGTTTCGTGAACACAAAAACAACTTGAAGACTTTTACTGGCTGTAATCTGATTTTGTACTGTAATGAGTGTGGTCGTGTGCCATTTTATGATAAGGGCTCGATCGTTGCTGCCGACTCCGGGATCAGTTGACATGTGAAATTATTGAAACTGCGCGAATCGCTGCCTTGGAAGATAAATGTGTCAACAAGCCGTCTATCTCCCTGGCCTTCTTAAACAATCGCTGAGTCGTGCATGACCGTAGTTCTTCGTTCACCTGATTTTCATTATTTTTTTTCGGGCGCAGGCGCCTGTCTGTCCTCACGGCTCACGTTCGTCTTTGGTCGCCTAGGTTTCTGTCAGCCGGAACTTAGCGCCTGTGTTGTGTGCGTCTTTCTTTGTCCATTTTCCCGTTTTGCGCTGCACTCACATACCATATGGATCACCGTTACCGACTCACCCGAGTGTCTACCCTCATTTCTAGTTCATCGGGCCCGTTCGTATGTGTCTCCGCCAGTCCAGCTGTCACCGTGTCGCGTATAGCAACAACGGTCTGCAGTGCAAGGTTAGTGCACGTGTTGTTTTCTTCATGTGCGTCCTAGTTTGGAAGCGCTAAATGTTTCATCATGACATACCAGCTCGCCCGAATAGCCACTCTGACATTTGCTTGCCGGCGACCAGGTTTATGTGGGACAAAAAGCAACTTTCAACTGTCTTTTCAGTATTCGAGATTCTTGAAGATGTTATAGGCGCCTTATCACGAAACTTCCACTTCAAATTGACCACGGCCGAAAGCGCCGGCCGTTCTTAGCCTGCCGGCAGTCGCGCGCACTTGCTGCTATTTTAGCCGCCGAATTGTGTTCAGTTTGCGGCCCAAGATTATCCAAAAGAACAGTTCGATTTCTACGCCACTCTACTGTCCGCAACCACGCATAGCTTAAACGGCATACATTAGCGTTTGACCGATTTTTTGCGAATTTTAAAAATACTTCAAAGCTGACTATGTTATAAATTAGTCTTAGTTACAAGGACGTCCTATAGAATGAGTCTGTGCTCGGCCTCTTTTCCTTGTCGAATACTCTTGCTTCCTGATGCTAGTAGCTTGTTTTCTGGTGTTTGCTAATATATCTGGCGCAAAGCCAGATATCAAGACGGGAGATCTACGCAGCGCGCAACAACAAATGGTACCTAAAATTTGCTTTCAGTGTACTAACAGTATTTAGAAGTATCATGACAACCCTGTCACTAAGGGAGCACATGGGAATACATTACATTAGGGGTACAGGGTGATATGGGATGGGAGTCGTTCGAGAGCAGAGGAGCTAGCAATAAGATATCATTTGAGGAGCGATTGAGAAAAATGGGGGAAAAGCAGTGGGATAGGAAAGTTTTCAGATACCTGTATATAAGGAAGGTTGACACGAAATTAAGAAAGCGAACTAGAAAATTGGCAAGCAAAGATCTGGACAGCAGTAGGGGGGAAAATCAGCAATTATCGGTTAAGAAAAAGGTTAAAGAAACAGAGAGAGCTCTGTGGAAAACAGGGATGCTGACGAAATCGGCACTGGGAACATACAGGATCTTTAAGCAGGAAATTGCGGAAGAAAATATCTATGATAATTGTAGGGGAAGCACTTTGTTGTTTGAGGCCAGGACGGGAGTTTTGCGGACTAGGACATATAGAGTCAAGTACCACGAGATAGACACGTTGTGCGTTGCGTGCGGAGAGGAGGAGGAAACGGCTGAACACTTGATACTTTTCTGTAAAGGGCTTCACCCTACAGTGGAAAGCAACGGGGCTGATTTATTAAAATCATTGGGGTTTAAGGACAGTGAAGGGAAAGTAGATTTTAAGGGGGTAGAAGTAACCAAGCGAAGGTTATCTGACTGGTGGCTAAAATCAATACAAGAGCAAAATTTCACAAGTTATGCCTAGGTGGCTTAGCCACCGCCCGATTTAAAGGGTTCAGCTTTATCCATCCATCCAGCGCCCCTCCTTATTTTGCCTCCAATCTCGGGCGCTGTCATGCAAGTCCTTGTGGTACCTCCGGGCCCCGAACATACCTTTGTTACCGCTATTTATGTCATATTAGGATAATTATTACTGAATATATTTGTGATTATCATTGTTTCATGAGCGTTGTCTTTCTCGTGTGAAAAGAGCATTCCCTGGGTCGTGATACTGACCGCCAGTGTGATAAGGTGGACGGAGGGATGAGATATGAACCATCATGAGCGAAATGAAAGAAGTTGTCATAGATTGTGTAGGACTTATTGTACGATAACTTTTTGCGTAACAGAACTGAAATCAACCTTTTTGCGTTTTATTTTCGTTTCTACTTCCCGTTAATCTTCCTGCGACGTTGATCAGGGCCGGAACTTTCTCCTATTTGTACAGCTCAGTAGTACGGGATTCATTCGCTCTCAGATTTAATGAGGTGCTTGTAGCACTGTCAATAACTGTCTAGCAAGGCGCTCGAAAATGTTTGCCAATCGTTCTGCTTTAGGTGGGGATTTAAGTGCTAACATGAGGAACGGCAGAATTGCATTGTTACCACAAGCGATAGAGTAGTTTAAAATATGTATTTGGCGCTGTATTGCAGCTTGGCTTATTTAAAGACAAATTTACTTTCCATTAGCTGTCGAGAAGGGACACGTAAGCGTATTCTAATCTCAAAATTTAATTCGCTATGCTGCCTTTATTATGGAAAGCAGCTTTTTAGTATTCTTTCGCACCAAATAATATTATAAACGAGTGTACTGACAACGCTGCGTACTCTAATACGTGCAGCATCGAGCGTCATCAACTTTTTAGCAGAAAATTTAATTCTATTTTGCACTCGGCACTCGAATTTTTGAAAGAATATTGATCATATATGACTTTGGTGTCGTGCCTCAGGGGTAGATAGGGAAACCTCTGGCGGGGTGTAAGGACCAAGACTGCTGTGACTGCAGCACCATGAAGAGCGCTAAGCTATCAGCCTTGTTCATTCTTGTCGCAGTAGTCGGTGTCTTGCGAGCTGACAACAGTGAAGAGCCTGAGTCTTCAGACACCAAAGACGCGCATAAAGCGTTCTGCAGTAAGCTGATTTTATCTTTTGACAATCATTTCAACGAAGTGCTATTTCATTTCATGCATGCTGATTCTTCTCTCTAAGTTTTCAACGGAATTAGTTCGTCGAAGCCGAGTGGATTTAAACGGCCGCTAGATTAATGTCGCGGTTTTTATGGTTCGGGCTGATGTCCGCATAGGTTTTCCGCCGGTGGAAGAGCCAGAACGTTTACTTCCTTAAGATGTCACGCGCATCAAATCTATAGACCTCTTTCAGCTCGCGACATCACGAAGATGCGGGGGCGCTGATGTCAGCAGCGACTTTCGCATGGTAGGCAAAACAGGTTCCGCCTGCACGTGCCTATACTGCAGCTACCGCAGCTACCGGCGGCTTCATCAAGCCTGTGCACTGCAGAAGCAGCATGTATTGACCAGCTGCGTCACTGCTGGATCCACGTAGTAGCGTAAAAGCAAATTTAAATTAGCCTCGATAGGTTTCTCGCACATAAATGCCGCATTAGGAAACTGGCTAAAAGGCATTGGGCTACGGTAGTAAAGCGCGAAGTCTGGGAGTCGATCGGCACTGCCACTCAATGCACTTAATAGCATGCAAGTTACTGCGTTCATTCACCTGAACATCAGTATAGCAGGCTGATAATTGCGCAAGGAAAAAAAAAACATATGTAGCTGCACCTTGAGCCGGAGTGCACAGGTCACCGGCAGGTTCACTCGCCCACAAGGAATGCGTTTTTTTGTTAATAGCACACCATATTTTAATGGCGCGTTTTATGACATTTAATATTTACTTGAAACTGTTGCTTGATATGACGACGTAATTATTTCATTCGAGTAGAAAGAAGTCTGGTAAGTTGTGTCAATCTTGCTCGGTCGCGTTGGTGTGCTTAGAATAGCGTACCTTAAGTGTGCTAAACGACATATGCTTTTTCATTGCATCATGCATGTGTCATGTTTCATGAGGTAGTACATGATCGAGAAGCTTGTTTGGAAAGAAGCAGCCGCAGGCGTACTACAAACAGACACGTGGCGATATTGAGAGGGGACGCGGCAATGAAAAGTGTTTTCGTTATTTATGCATGCGATATGTAACTAAACTTAGAGCACATATGAAATTACTACGCTAATTTCAGTAATGCCTTATATTTTTAGCTATACTTGGTGCAGTTCTGGGTAATTATAACTAACACCCTCCTCAAGTCACCCCACGAAATAATTGAGTAGATAGTGCGCAGTTTTTTTTTATGCCAGCATGTACACAAAGCCCTGTTCGGTATGATGACGCGATTAGTTCTTTTTCTAGATGGTCAGTACTTATGCATGCACAGTTACATAAAAAGATTTCTTACAAAAAATAACTAACATAGTACTGCACGTGTAGGAAAAAAAATATCGAGAGATTTATTACGCTCCTCAAAGTCTCAGGAGAAGATAAATGGAATCATTTTATTTTCATGCGTTACGGAATAACGAAGGTGAGTGATCCAGTCGCAGAAAATATAAGAGGTCAGAAAACGAACCTTAAAGTTTATTCTCTCGTTTATGGCCTCTTCGCTTTCGCTTTAGAAAATAGAAAAAGAAATACGGCACTAAAATCAAAGATATTATCTCACAATTTTCGACGACCACACATCTAAAAACCGTAATTTATAAATTTGTACTGAATATTTTGCTATAATTTTTCGTCACGAAACAAGACTCCAGAGCGAGGAAAAAAAATAAGTCTAGAAATCATAAATTTTCACCAAATCGACCAGCTTAACAAGAAGACAAGTCGGCCTGGCTGGTGCGTGGTCATACGGCAAAAAACCGCTTAAGCGAGACAGAGGAGATCGGGGACATGACGCTGTCCCCACTTTTAGCACAGCGCGACACGTATGCCAGCAGACGATGAGCGCATGTCTGCTCCGAGAAAACAAGGCCAGCACTTCCGCTCACTATTGTACCGAAGGAAAATCATTCGGGCTAGCTCAGAGTGTCAAAACTTATTTTATTCAATGCCTAGCATATAAATCAACGGCAGGAAAGCTTTCTACATGTTTACTACTAACGATATATACAATACACAGTGGCAAACTATTTCGCTGAATACGCCGCACGTGGCCAACGCGAGCTCGTGTACTTCGAGAAATTACTAAGTTGGAAGCATAAACCATTTCTGTGATTCGCAGAAACTGTAAACGCGCCTACAACCCGTGAAAACCCGCGCTCAACACATATCCGCGACGCCACTCCCCGACCTTTTGCCTACCACGAGCTCGCTAGCGACTGCAGCGCCACCTCGTTTGTTTGCAAACATGCAGGAGGTCTATAGGAACAAATATATCTGCCTTCATACTTTGGTGCATTTCCACTATTATTTTTTTACTGGGATGTTTTATAGGTAGTTAAGTGGGAAACAGAGGTTAACTGAACCAATTTCTATCACCGCAAGTTTTTTGTGACTCTACTGCCTTCATTTTAGGAGAAAAGGAGTATTCACTGCTCAGAATTTTGGAGGCTAAACGCCTAATATTTCCACTCGATAACAAAGGTGGAATTTGTGTTTTCAGACATGTGTTCCATTTTGTGTCAGTGATAAGGCAGGAGTGGGCGATTCTTGACAAAAAAAAAAAATTTGAACAGTGCTCTAGGGGAAACCCCAGTTCGTTAGCCAACATTTCAACAACAGGACATGTCTTCATCTGCCAGTAATGAACATATTGCCCACAAGAAGACTATCTTCTTGCCAAACGTTGGCTAAAAGAATTAGAGGCTCACCTCGAACGTTGTTAATTTTGTTCTGTGCTTTCATTTTAGAGCGTTAGTTCTTAAACTTCCCAAAAACGCGCAAATGGTAGTAAATGGCTTGTCCTCTAGCGCATACTCAAACGAAGGTTTTATTTACTCCATATAAATGGAGTATTTAATTTAATCCCTTATGCAAGGCAGGTATTTAGGAATACAAGGGGGAAAAAGTTTTTACTGCCCACAGAAATGGAACCCAAAAATGGCGTGATATTTATTTATCCTCCTTCAGCCTCATTAGATGCTTTTAGCATACCGGAGACGTATACCGGTTTACCGGACCCCTCCTGCAAATGCGCAGGGGCATTGTTGGGGTCCCTTCCTGCGCATGCGCAGGGGCATTGTTTGGGTGAGGGTGAGCCACTGCGCGTGCGCAAGAGGGGTCCGGTAAACCGGTATACGTTGCCGGTAGTACGTCTCCGGTATGCAAGAAACGTCTATTCTTACAGCAGTTGCCAGGGGAGGGAACGAACAGGTAGGTGCGGGGGCCGCCGGCAATCCAACTTGCGAAACTACGCTGACCTAATGTGACCCCCGTCACGTGTTCTTTTCGCCGTCTGCAAGCTCAGCGGAGGCGGAGGCGGCAGGAATCGTCTCCTTATGCTGTACGAGCTCGTTTGGTTGACTGTGATTGCCGATAGAGCGAAGTAACATTATAATCTATAGTTCAAGGATGTAAATGAGTTCCGGAGTAGTTTTCATGGTCATGCACTACGCTATAATTGACTATAAACTAGACCACAATAAGTTGCAAAATTGGAACATTCCACAAGGTATTTTGATATGACAGTGTTTGCTTTCTTATTCACTGCTTTAAGGCTTAGCTTTTCAATATAATTGAGGGAAAATGTAGCCGCATCAACTCAGTCAAGAGCTGAGCGTTGAAACTATCTTCTGTCGCAGCTCTATGTTCATGCAACGCACTGTAATCTGCTGCAACAGACCGCGAGCACCACACTGAAAAAAGCTGTGAGAACTATAGCCTAAGCAGAGGCTGTAACGGGGTGGTAACACTAACAAAGGAAGGTCAGGTATGGTTAGAGCACTGCAGGCTTCCAAAGAGCAGTTCAACTGTTTAGTTTACTGAAGAGGAAAACAGCGACAAGACGATATTGTCACCGGTAAACGGTCAAAGCACTCAAAACCAGGTTTAATTAGACGTGCTACGCGTCCAGGACAGCAGGGAGCTCGAGCGAGGAAAAAGACGAAAAACCTCTAGCCCCTCGAGAGCGCAAGGCATGGCAAGTCCCATCTAAAACAGTTCGGCCGCGGCGTGGCGCCACTGGATTGATTGGGACTGTGGCATTACTCTCCCTCTCTGAAGCGCAACGGCTCTGTGCCGCAACAATGAGAAGCACGAAGACAAGGGACGGCGCATGTGTCCGGCGGCTGGTGTGGACATGCCTGAAGTGCTAGCGGGCGTGGTACGGCTTCATCCGTGCGACATGGACGACTTCGGGGGTCGGCCGTCTAGAGGAGCGAACTGTACCCTGGGGAAGAACTTCATAGTTCACCTCACTGATTTGGCGGAGTACCTCGTAGGGGTCAAAATATCGGCGTAGAAGCTTTTCGGAGCGCCCACGCATGCTTGGGCTCCAAACCCAGACTTGTTCGCCGGGCTGGTAACTAACAGCTTGGTGGCAGAGGTTATAGCGGCGAGCGTCGAGGGCTTGCTGGTGCCGGATGCGCTGTCGGGCCAGTTGGCGGGTGGCCTTGGCGTGACGAACGAATTGGGCAGCACCCATAACAGATGAGACACTACTAGTCGGGAGCAACATGGCGTCCAGCATGGTTGTGGCTTCGCGACCATGCACCAAACGAAATGGAGGGAAGCGTGTGGTTTTTTGTAGAGCAGTGTTACAGGCAAATGTGACGTAAGGGAGTATGGCGTCCCAGTTGCGGTGGTCTGCGTCAACATACATGGAAATCATGTCGGCGATCAATGCGATCATGTCGGCGATCAATGCGCGGCAGAGGATAAACATCTTTTTTTGTGACTTTGTTTAAACGTCGGTAATCAACGCAGAACCGTAGGGTTCCATCTTTCTTTGCTACTAGAACAACAGGCGACGCCCACTGGCTCGTCGACGGCTGTATCACGTCGTCCTGGAGCATTTCTTGAACTTGGCGGCGAATGGCATCACGCGCCTTTGAAGAGATCCGGTAAGGCGGCTGACATAACGGCCGCTGGTTGGCGTCGACTATAATTCGGTGCTTAGTGAGCGGTGTCTGCCTAACCTTAGAGGTCGAGGCGAAGCAGTCACAGAAAGACTGGATAACGCTTTCGAGGCAGCGTTTCTGATTAGACGGGAGGTTCGGGTTCACGTCAGTTTTTATGGGAGTGGTCGGTGCCTCCACTGATGCCGAGGCTTCGGACAAAGCGTGCTGTCCCGCGAATTCGCTGAGTTCTTCGAAATACGCAATAACTGTTCTGCCAGGCAAACACTGAGGTTCACAGCCAAAATTGTTTACCAAGAACTCGGTTCGGCCATTGTTCAGCTCGACAATTCCGCGAGCAACACAGACTTGCCGACCAAGGAGCAGCGACATGTTGGTTTCAGCGATGCAACGAGTACCAGTGATGTCGCAATCTACGGTAACAAACATGCTACCTCTTGACGGGATTAATACGTGGTCGTCAAAGACGCGTAACTTGGTCCCACGTGGCTCGGGATCGCCGTCAACAGGGGGTTGAGTGGAAAATGACACGACCAGCTCCTGAAGGTTGATGACAGCCCCGTACTCCCGAAGGAAATCCAAACCAAGTATCAGGTCTTTGGAGCACTCCAGTAGCACAGCAAAGCAACCAGGGAAAGTAGCACCGCGGATCTGGATTCGTGACGTGCAGACGCCAATTGGCGTAACCACATGGCCGCCGGCGGTGCGGATCTGGGGTCCAGACCAAGGGGTCAGCACCTTTCTGAGGGCCGT